>NC_092730.1:4741221-4841391 GCF_047496885.1 Scyliorhinus torazame | reverse complement strand
GTTCGCAAAGCCTAAAGGGAAATGTGGACAATGTAAGGTTCAGGCAGGCACAGAGCCTGCATGTATACTCGTGAGCAGAGAATCCAGACAGCATCCAAACCCCAGCCGATTAGCATTTTCATGGCCCATCTCCGTGAGACAAAGGACTGATACTCGAGTAACCGATCCAATCGCAGACATTTCGGCGCCACTCCCTGTACCCAGGAAGCATCAACAACAGGGTCAACCCCCCCCCCCCCCCCCCCCCCCCCACCGACACACAGTGACAGCCGTGTGTCCCGTCTACAAGATGCACTGCAGCAACTCACCGAGGTTCCTCAGGCAGCACCTTCCAAACCCACCACCTCCACCATCTAGAAGGACAAGAGCAGCAGATACCTGGGAACCCCACCACCACCTGGAGTTTCCCCTCCGAGTCACTCACCACCCCGACTGGGAAATATATCGGCTGTCCCTTCACTGTCGCCGGGGCAACACCCTGGAACTCCCTCCCTAACAGCACAGCGGGTGTACCTACACCTCAGGGACTGCAGCGGTTCAGGAAGGGAACTCACCCACCACGTTTTGAAGAGGCAATTCGGGGTGGCCAATAAATGCTGGCCTTTTTTAAAAAACGCATTTTATTCAAACTTGTATCAAAGTAGGTTCCAGCAAATAAACGCCCCGAGAAACATTCTTCCCAACAATCAGCTATACAGTTTGTACAGATTTTTCCCCTTTTTCACCCCCCCCCTCCCCATCTCCCACCCCCCCCCCCACCCCTCCGCGATGAACAGCTCCTCAGACACGGTCACAAACATCCCCCACCTTCTCTCAAACCCCCCTGCTGAGCCCCTTAACTCATACTTTATCTTCTCTAACTGCAGGAAGTCATACAGGTCACCCAACCAGGCCGCTCCCCCCGGTGGCGATGCCGACCGCCACTCCAGCAAAATTCGCCGCCGTGCAATCAGGGAGGCGAAGGCCACGACATCGGCCTTCCTCCTCTCCATGAGCTCCGGCTTCTCTGAAACCCCAAATATCGCCACCAAAGGGTCCGGGTCCACTCCCTCCTCCACGATCCTGGCTAAGACCCCCAACACTCCCGCCCAGAATCTTCCCAATTTTTCACAACCCCAAAACATGTGCGCGTGATTCGCTGGCCCCGCCCACACCTCTCACACTCATCTGCTACCCCCTGAAAGAACCCACTCATTCTCGCCCGAGTCATATGCACCCTGTGCACCACCTTAAACTGTATCAGGCTCATCCTCGCACACGAGGAGGTCCCGTTTACCCTTCGCAGTGCCTCATGTAGCCACTTAAATTGGCCAACACCCGATTCAACATGGCGAACGGCAAAGGCTGATGGGAAAGTCAGCCAACAAGACAAAAACCAGCAGCTGCAGGTTTGCTGTGTATTTAACTCTGCAAAAACCAGACAACATCGATACCAGCGACCATCAGCATAACAAAGTAGCAGCCATCTACACACTAATGAGCAATCCCCGGGAACAATAAGTAACATTTTGGACACACAAAGCAAAGCCAGACTCCTCGGCGCCAGCAGGAGCCAACACAAAGGAGGTGAACGAGCACCTCAAGACCGCCCATCGATCAGGGAACCGCTCCAGCATTGGAGAAAATCGAACCAAGCGATTGGGACAAAGTCCAATCACTTGGGACCAGGTACAGGGTCCGCCCCGAAAGGCAGGAAGCCCCTGGGGACTATAAGAGTTGAGCCCCAAGTTCAAATCGCTCTCTCTCCACTCTCTTAACCGCTCTCGTCTTCCTGCCCGGGTCACCCAGCAAAAGGAACCAACATTGACCGTGACTGGTGCAGTGACTCCAGTGATCATCGAACTCGTAAGTCTTAATTCAACGCTCGCTACGAGATAGGCGCTCCTAGCTACCAATCCGTGGCAACTTCGAATCCCGCAGACTCAGAACCCGAACAAAAGGCTATTTGTTCCCCTGACCTGGTGGGCCAGTTCCAAGTTAAGTATAGGCCTGGTAGTTGTAGAAGTAGCTTAGACGTAGAATTTATGCATGAGTAGTGATTACTGTGTATAATAAATGTGCTTTGATTTAAATCTTACTAATCGGTGTATTGAGTTATTGATCATTACTCTGACTTGATCCTCGTGGCGGTATCAGAAAGATACCTGGCGACTCGAGAGCAAAGGTAATAAAACAGAGCAATTGAACCAAGGAGAAAATTAGCAACATTATTTGGCGACATCCTGACGGGACCCGATCTAGAAGTGGAAAACCACTCTGGGAGAACCCAGAATTTGAATTAGAGATCCAATTGGAAACAGAAAACCACAAGTGTTCAAGCAGTTCTGATCAATCCTCATAATTCGGAAGTGTGTGTATGCATGCGTAACTAACAGGGCGATAAGGTAAAACTGATAGATTTTCTGTTGCGACAAAACTGTTGGGAGTTTGTATATCGGAAAGTAGCGAAAGCCGTACCCGTATTTACAGCACCGCCTTAATACCCCTGTCCCAAATTTGAAGAGCAGCATTCGGATAGGAAAGATGGCAATGCAGGCAATGCAGCGCCTGATGAACCCCGAGGAATTTGCGGTCGCAGCGACCAGCAGCAGTAGAGTGGGACAATGTCCCATTTGGGAGGAAGAGATCAGGAAATATCTCAAAGGGAAAGGATGGCCCCTTTGGAATGAATTCTGTGATAACGGGGAATCAGGTCCCGGGAGTATAGGACATACTTGGTGGGAGAACCTGAGCGAGATCCACAAAAAGAGCTTCGGGAAAGCTCGCAAGCCGATGGCAATCGTGTCCTGCTTGGCACAATTGCGAGGCACAGAGGAGGTCGTTAGGACGCTCCGGAAAGAAGTTGAGGGCATACATCGGATGAGTACGGTCGATGTAAGCGAGGTAGAAAAGGAGAATTTGGAATTAAGGAAGTTGGCAGCAAAAGATGGAGAGGTGGAGGATGCCAAAAGGGCACACCAGTCTTGTCTGGCGCACTTAAGCAGCTTCCAGTCTCAATACGAAAAGGCCTATCAGGACACGCAACGTGCAGTCCTGGTACGTGAAGAAACGGAAAAGCAGGTAGAGGCATTCCAGAGACAGTGTAGTGGCCTCAGGCAGCATTAAGAGCACTCCATGCTGCCACCACAGAACAAAGACAAAGCACGCTAGATCACGCAAAGTGCCGGAAGCAGATTGCAGAGCTGCAATCGCTGCTTTCAGTTCAGAAAGGTTTCCAGGAAACCTTTGGAGAAAAATTACATCAGGAAGACGGCTCTGATTGGGAAGAATTGAACGAAACAGCACAGAGATATGGGGCGTAATTCTCCGCTGGCGGGAGTCTCCGTTCTGCCGGCGCCCGGGGGTTTCCCGACGGCGCGGGGCTGCCCCACAATGGGAAACCCCATTGACCGGCCGGTGTTACGGAGACTCCCGCCGGCCGGTCGACGCAGAAATGTGGCGGGGCGGGGAGGAGAATTTCGCCCATGTTCAGGGAACATGTGCGCAGGGAAAGCCACAGAAGAGGAAAGCGCCCCAATCCCCCACACAGCAGATAGTTCACGCTCCAATTAACCCAGTCACCACCCACCGCACAGCCACATCGGACGATGCAGAATTTCTATATTCCACCCCCTTAACAGTGACCCAATTACGGGACGTGTGCGCGAAGATCACACCGTTCCTCCCCGCCGCAGACCCCCACCATGTCTTTGCCACAGTTAGACATCAGGCGACCATGTACGGCCTGGATGAGCGAGAGCATGTAAAGCTCACGGTTTTAAGTTTAGACCCGTCGGTAGCAGCAGCCCTTCCCGACCCACAGAACGTAGGAGGAGGCACCCTTGCAGAAATGCATACCGCGATCCTGGATGCGATCGGGTATAACCGGGGTGACCCTGTAGACGGCCTCAACAAATGTAGGCAGAAGAAATCCGAGCACCCCACAGCGTTTGCTGGACGCCTGTGGATCCACTTCGCAGCAGAATTCGGAGACGTAGACCGCGCCCATTTGTCCCCAGACAACATGGCCTAATGGACCCGCACCCTTATCTCCCATGTCACAGAAACAGGGCAGAAAGCTTGCGAGAGTTATGATCCCTCAGAGGAGGCCCATAACGAGAAGTGGGTAGTTAAAGATTGTCCAGCGCTTGGGAGCAATCTGTTCAGAGTAAACCCGCAGTTAAGAATACTGAGGAAAAGCAGGCCGGCGCAGATATACAGGCAGTAAAAACAACACATCACAACCCCGCCTGGGTAAATGAGGGAAAGAACAGCCCCCACCCAAGTCACAGGAGTGTTACAACTGCGGACAGTTGGGACAGTTCGCAAGAGAGTGCAATGCCCCTAAAAAGCCCCAGAGAGCCCAGCAGACGGGCACTCTGAGCAAGAAGAAAACAGAGCCCATCCATAGCGTTAGCGCCCGCTCAGATCAGACGGACCTGAACGGAACGGACTGACGGTGTTCGGGCTCCCCCAGTTGGGTCTGCGACACCCTTTGGGATAGGTCAGGACGACCGGTAGTTGCAGCGAAAATTCGGGGACAGCCCATCGAGTTTCTCTGGGACACAGGAGGGTCCCGCACCACAATAAATTCCTCCACCCTGTTTCAAAAAGACACGTGGCCCACTACAGCCACTATCGCCCTCAGCGGCTTTACAGGTCACTCACAGCAGGGACACATCTCAGCCCCTGTACCCATTCAAATTGGCAACATCACCACCAAGCACCCCGTGGTTTTAGTAGACCTGCCCCACACAGCAGAACACATTCTGGGAATCGGCTTTATGAATTCCCACCACCTTTCATTCGATCCAGTCAACCAGTGTGTCTGGAAAATGGCAAAATCCGCAAGAGCCCCCGCAACGCTCAACATAGGAGAGCACGCGAACAAAATTAGCGCCGTAGGCTAATTTTGGTTCAACCCGACCACGCTTAGCACGGACAAGCAGGTTAGGGCAGTTCTGCAAAAGAACAGGGCAGCATTCGCGACCCACAAGCACGACTGTGGACGGATGACCGGCTCCGTACAGATAACAGGACCTGACCCTAGACCCCAGAAACAGTACGGATTTCCCCAAGAGGCAGAGGGAGAAATCTCCAAGGTAATAGAAGGCTGATTAGAGCAGGGCGTACTTAGATCAGTAGCCTCCACTAATAATGCCCTGATTTGGCCAGTGAGAAAGCCCGATGGATCATGGCGACTGACCATCGATTACCGGGAACTCAACAAAATCACCCCCGCAGCAGCCCCCACAGTAGCAACAAGTCCCGAGACCATGCTCAAGCAGGGACTCAATTCCCGATTCTTTACGGTTTTGGACATCAGTAATGGATTCTGGTCCATTCCATTGGCAAAGGCGTGCCAGTACAAATTTGCCTTCACTTTCAGAGCGCAGCAGTACACGTGGACATGCCTTCCACAAGGCTTCCACAACTCCCCCTCCATCTTCCACCAACAGCTGGAAAATGGACTAGCAAAGTTCTCTCGCCCTGAATGTCTGGTCCAGTACGTAGACGACCTACTACTGCAGACAGACACCAAGGAAGAGCACATTGAGCTTCTGTCCGAACTCCTGGAACTATTACACTCAATCGGTTGTAAAGTCAACCCCAAAAAGGCCCAGATTTTGGAAGATAAGGTGATATATTTGGGAACAATTATCACACACGGTAAACGCGAGGTCGAGCATAAAAGGATTGACTCGATCGCTAAATTGCCCCTTCCCCAGAATGTTTCAGCCCTCCGGTCGTTTTTAGGACTGGTTGGCTACTGCCGAAACCACATTGACGGTTCCGCCAGCAAGGCAGCGCCCCTCTCGGACCTCCTAAAGAAAGGAGCCCCCTGGGAATGGCTTCCGCAGCATACGGATGCTGTGGACTCGTTGAAAAGAGCACTCATTGCTGCCCCCGCACTACAAGTTCCAGACCCGCTTTCCCCTTACACCGTAGAGGTAGCGACCACAGACCGCACCCTTTCGGCCGTGCTCCTCCAGGAACGGCACGACCAGTTAAGACCCGTAGCTTACGTCTCCCGGATTTTAGATGCTGTGGAGCAGGGATTTCCAGCCTGTGAGAGGCACCTGCTCGCAGTTTTCTGGGCAGTCCAGTACTTTTCATACATTACCGGACTGAACCCCATCACAATTCTGACCGAACACACCCCCACCCAACTTTTACTGGACGGACGACTCAAGGACGGTACAGTAAGCCAGATTAGAGCAGCCAGATGGACCCTTCTCTTGCAGGGACGGGACATCACTGTGAAAAGGACAAAGACGCACACCTATTTAGCCGACAATTTACAGTACCCCGGAACCCCCCATGAATGTAACATTATCTCTCCACACCACAACACAGGCCCCTTTATCGTGAAAACACCCCCCAGAAAGATGGGTAGTTCAACCCAGAGCCCCCCGCACACGGACACGTGTGAGCCCATAAAGATCTATGTGGATGGATCTTCCACAGTCTTGGATGGGAAGCGCATAACAGGTTGCGGTATTTATGTCGAGGACGCGCAGGGACGCGCCCTTGAGGAAATATCGTTAAAACTTCCAGGCCACTTAGGCGCGCAGGCAGCAGAGCTCGCGGCCGTCGCATATATAGTTGAGCACCCAGATTCCTTCTCCAGCCCAGCAGACATATACTCGGACAGCCTCTATGTCTGTAACAGCCTCACGGAATTTCTGCCTCTGTGGAAAGCAAGAGGATTTGTTTCCGCAGACGGAAAACCCCTCCCCCCTCAGCCCCATTGCTCCGTCATATTTTAGAGAGAGCCCAGAACAGGACTTTTGGTATAAGTCAAAGTTCGCAGTCACCATCGTTCCTCCCCCCCTGGAAATGTAAAAGCCGACGCACTGGCTAAAGCAGGTTCCTTGCATGGATACTTTTGGATACCCCCCGAAGGCGCACCAGTGAGTGCAGTTCAGGTCTCACAGACAAAGATCGAGGATCTAGTGGAGGCCCAGAAGCAGGACAGCAATCTCAGGGAGATTTTAAAAGGAAACTATCCAGCACCCTATGAGAGGTTCAAAATTCACTGACCACACATGACGGTGTGGTGTTAAAAGACACCCTGAACAGGACAGGAATCAACTGATTTGTTTGTTCCATGACGGTCATGGACATCAGGGAATCGATCCCACTACAGCCCATCTCAAGCAGCTTTGTTGGTGGCCGAATTTAAAGGAAGATGTAAACCACTACATCGAGAATTGTCTTATCTGTGCCCAGAATAATCCGGACAGATATGCCAAAAAGGCTCAACTCAGCCACACCCGACCCGTTAATGGCCCCTGGACTAACCTCCAGATTGATTTTATAGGACCATTGCCCCCTTGCAGGAATGGCTATGAATATGTACTTGTGGTAATTGACACATTTACGAAATGGGTGGAAGCATTCCCAGCCCGCACAAACACTGCAAAAACCACAGCCAAGATTTTGACCCACCACATCTTTACAAGATGGGGACTCCTCCGCAGCATTGAATCCGACCAAGGCTCCCATTTTACGGGGCGTGTCATGCAGAACGTCCTCACGATATTTGGCATCACCCAAAAATTCCACATAGCATACCACCCACAGTCGAGTGGTATCATGGAGCGCATGAATCGGACCCTAAAATCCACCCTCAGAAAAATGGTCCAGCAGAACAACACCACTTGGGACTCAGTCCTCCCCTTTGCGCTGATGTTTATACGTAACACAATTTCTACTTCCACAGGTTACACCCCACGCACCCTCCTGACCGGACGCCCCATGAAAGGCACAGAATATTTGTTAGGTTTGGACTTGACCAGCCCCGAGGTGACGGCCCTCACACACAAGAAAACCGTGGAGCAATTAGTTGAAAATGTTAAAACGGCTCAGCTAGCAGCCGCAGTGAAATTGGGCACAAGGAAGACACAGAGCAAGGCTTGTTTCGACAAGACAGTGCATGCGACTGAGTACAGTGTAGGACAGCAGGTCATGCTCTCTGTATATAACCCTAGCACATTCCTGTCACCAAAATACTCGGGTCCGTATTCCATTGCGGACAAAGTCAGCCCTTCCGTATATAAAATAAGATATCCCAACGGTAAGACTGCGTGGTTCCATATCAACCAGCTGAAGGCAAATGGAACACAGTCGAACCACGCCCACCACGTCATGCTCGACGCAGCACACCACACCCCGCCCACAGCCAATGTAACCCTACCCTCCCCCAACACGTCCAGCCCAGCCACGGACTCAACCTCGACTCCACCCCCGAAATATACACTCCGGCCCGGAACGCCCACAGACTGCAGCAGCAGAGACAGCGACTGTGACTCGGACGATAGCCACAGCACGCCTCCCTACTATCCCCATGCAACCGGACCCACACCCCGCGACTCCGACTACGATCCCAGTGATCCCTTCCTGATCACTTTCCTAAACAAACCTCACCACCGACCACCGAACCACACTGACGACCCCGATTCCGTCCCCACACAGCTAGACACCAACTATTGGCACCGAGATAAATCATTCCGACTCGTTCGCAACGACGAGAGCGACCCCACCTCACACCACGCAGCCCTTTCAGCCCTGATACACTCAGGAGTGTGGCACCCGGGAGAAGAGGACGACCTTGGGTCTGACTCCCAAACCGAGAACCCCTTTGCGACCCTGTTCGCAGCCGAGAACTGAGGTGTCCAGATGATGTTTGAAAAGGAACCGCTTGGGAGAAGTGTTGTCCTTTCTGATGGAACCTGCAGAATGTTTTATGTTGTTTGTAAGTTTGTTAAATGTTGTATGTCCGACAGGAGATTTTTTTCTCACTGCCCCACGCCTATTCAGCCGAAACCTCGGAGGATTTGCCTACAGAGACTCACCATTGCCAGACACTAGTTCAGCAGAAACCTCAGAGCTTGTCTGCAGAGACTGGTTAAGGAACCAGACGCCCGTTCGTAACTGCCCTTCTGGTTCGAAGGTAGAACCACTACGGCAGCCCCACCACGATGACTACATTTCTTGCTCGTTCTTGTTGGTTGCTCAGGCAGTGGAGAAACGGCTTGGGACCCGCCCTGCCTGGGAACCCCCCTCTGGTCAACTGCGCTCGGGTAGGAGAGATACGGCATTGGTAGCCGTCCTACCCGGGGACTCCATCCAACTCTTACCTGTCGCGGCCCATACGCACCTCATTTTGGCACTTTTTGTTCAAAAAGTTTTGTTTTGTTTAGGTGACCCTTAGGTTGCCAACCACGTGCTATTTACATCCTGAAACATGTGGATGGTGAATTGCGCAGTCTGCGAGACGGCTCGCACTGGTTCATTATTGGGAAGAGCGTCTTGTCCTAAAATTCGGTTTTTGAAAAAAAAATGAGGGAGTCGCACGTAGTGACCAATTATAAAGGGAGTAATTGGCACTAAAGGACAGACAGACTATCATACGAGATGTTAAACAAAGATAGTTACAGACACTATGCTTGTTTCCACAGAACCCCAGAAGCTCCAGGACCGGAGAAGAGAAGAAAGAAAAGGAAAGAGAAGAGCCATGAGGACTTCCTTCACGTGGATCAGCATCATGTTTATGGACATTTGGTTGCACGTGAACGCGAACCCCATGACTTCAAGCCTCCCAGCCGTTAACGTTTCACTTCCCCGCAGTACCCAGTCACCAGCGACACTACACCATCTTGGTGTGCCAGGTTTATAACCTGGTACTCTCTGTCCTATGTAATAGAAACTTTACTGGCATTAGCGATACTCTGCTGCATCGTGCAGACTATGCGTCTGAGGAAATGGAGAAGGAGAGCCTACCACGCTCACACCCCGGTATATAGGATCAGATCCCCTATTTTCGGATACGACCAGACCCCCGAACCCGCGATCTATAATAAAGAGCATTCATTTGCGGTTTTATTGTAAATAAACAAATGTACAGAACTGTTCATGAGCAAATTGTACGATCCTGAGCTTGACTGCCTAGCCAGGAAAACTGATGTATAAACTGCTATGATTTTGTTTGTATGGTTGAGGAAGGTAGAATGATGAAATGTTTAAGTGAGTGTAGTGTATCAAGAATGGTTAGAGGTTCCCAGTTTATTGTTTTGTAATGCATGGCCCTGTTTGACATAGCGCCCTTAGAATTGTTAGTTAAAAAGTTTTTGCATAGTTATGGTCAGTGTAGGGGCCATGGAGGAAGTGCCCCCCAGGTCAAGGAATGGAAAGCAACATAGTTATGTGATCCTTCACGCTTCACGTTAGGATCACAAGGAGGGTGTGTAGCCACTTAAATTGGCCAACTCCCGATTCAAAATGGCGAACGGCAAAGGCTGATGGGAAAGTCAGCCAACAAGACAAAAACCAGCAGCTGCAGGTTTGCTGTGTATTTACCTCTGCAAAAACCAGACAACATCGATACCAGTAACCATCAGCATAACAAAGTAGCAGCCATCTGCATACTGATGAGCAATCCCCGGGAACAATAAGCAACATCTGGACACACAAAGCAAAGCCAGACTCCTCGGCGCCAGCAGGAGCCAAAACAAAGGAGGTGAACGAGCACTTCAAGACCGCCCATCGATCAGGGAACCGCTCCAGCATTGGAGAAAATCGAACCAAGCGATTGGGACAAAGTCCAATCACTTGGGACCAGGTACAGGGTCCGCCCCGAAAGGCAGGAAGCCCCTGGGGACTATAAGAGTTGAGCCCCAAGTTCAAATCGCTCTCTCTCCACTCTCTTCACCGCTCTCTTCTTCCTGCCCGGGTCACCCAGCAAAAGGAACCAACACTGACCGTGACCGGTGCAGTGACTCCAGTGATCATCGAACTCGTAAGTCTTAATTCAACGCTCGCTACGAGATAGGCGCTCCTAGCTACCAATCCGCACCAACTTCGAATCCCACAGACTCAGAACCCGAACGAAAGGCCATTCATTTCCCTGACCTGGTGGGCCAGTCCGAAGCGAAGTATAGGCCTGTTAGTTATAGAAGTAGCTTAGACGTAGAATTTGTGCGTGAGTAGTGATTACTGTGTATAATAAATGTGCTTTGATTTAAATCTTACTAATCAGTGTATTGAGTTATTGATAATTTCTCGGACTTGAACCTTGTGGCGGTATTAGAAAGATACCTGGCGACTCGAGAGCAAAGGTAATAAAACAGAGTAATTGAACCAAGGAGAAAATTAGCAACACTCACTCCATACTCCCCAATTGATCTCCATTCCCAACTCCGCTTCCCATTTCTCCTTGATCCTCACCACCCGCTCGCCTCCCTGCTCCCCCAGCCACTTGTATACATCCCCAATTCTTCCCTCCCCTTCCACATCCGGAAGCAGCAGTCGCTCTAGCAGGGTGTATCCCGGCAACCTAGGGAACCCCTTCCAGACCTTTCGTGCAAAGTCCCTAACCTGTAGATACCTGAACTCACTCCCCCTTGGCAGCTCTACCCTCTCCCTTAGCTCCTCCAGACTGGCGAACCCTTCCTCCAAATACAGATCCCTCACCTTGACCAGCCCCACTTCCCTCCACCTCCTGTATACACTATCCGTCCCCCCCGGGCTCAAACCCATGATTCTCGCACAGCGGCGTTAACACCGACATCCCTTCCACCCGAAAATGCCTCCTCAGCTGATTCCATATCTTCACTGTCGACTGCACCACTGGGCTCCCTGAATACCTACTCGGAGCCATTGGCAATGCTGCCGTCACCATAGCCCTCAAACTAGACCCCTTACAAGATTCCTCCTCCATCCTCGCCCACTCTACCCCTTCTCCTTCCCACCACCGCCGCACCTTGTCCACATTCGCCGCCCAATAATAATGAAGCAAGTTTGGCAACGCCAACCCCCCCTGCTGCCTCTGCCTCTGTAGCAGGGTCCTCCCCACCCTCGGCACCTTCCCCGCCCACACAAAGTCAGAGAGGATTGTGTCCACTTTCCGAAAACAGGCCTTTGGTATAAAGATCGGGAGAGCCTGAAAGATAAACGAGAACCTCGGCAGAATATTCATTTTCTCCACTTGGACCCTCCCCGCCAACGTTAAGTGCCGTGTATCCCACCTCTTAAGATCCTCCCTGGCCTCCTCCACCAGCTTCGTTAAGTTCCACTTATGGAGCCCCGTCCATTCCCTCGCTCCCTGAATCCCCAAATACCTAAACCTATCCCTCGCTCCTAACCCTGTCCCTCGCTCCTAAACCTGTCCCTCGCTCCTAACCCTATCCCTCGCTCCTAAACCTATCCCTCACTCCTAACCCTGTCCCTCGCTCCTAACCCTGTCCCTCGCTCCTAACCCTGTCCCTCGCTCCTAACCCTGTCCCTCGCTCCTAACCCTATCCCTCGCTCCTAACCCTATCCCTCGCTCCTAACCCTGTCCCTCGCTCCTAACCCTGTCCCTCGCTCCTAACCCTGTCCCTCGCTCCTAACCCTATCCCTCGCTCCTAAACCTATCCCTCGCTCCTAACCCTATCCCTCGCTCCTAAACCTATCCCTCACTCCTAACCCTGTCCCTCGCTCCTAACCCTGTCCCTCGCTCCTAACCCTGTCCCTCGCTCCTAAACCTATCCCTCGCTCCTAACCCTGTCCCTCGCTCCTAACCCTGTCCCTCGCTCCTAACCCTATCCCTCGCTCCTAATCCTATCCCTCGCTCCTAAACCTATCCCTCGCTCCTAACCTATCCCTCACTCCTAACCCTATCCCTCGCTCCTAAACCTATCCCTCGCTCCTAACCCTATCCCTCGCTCCTAACACTATCCCTCGCTCCTAAACCTGTCCCTCGCTCCTAACCCTATCCCTCGCTCCTAACCCTATCCCTCGCTCCTAACCCTATCCCTCGCTCCTAAACCTATCCCTCGCTCCTAAACCTATCCCTCGCTCCTAAACCTATCCCTCGCTCCTAACCCTATCCCTCGCTCCTAACCCTATCCCTCGCTCCTAACCCTGTCCCTCGCTCCTAACCCTGTCCCTCGCTCCTAACCCTATCCCTCGCTCCTAACCCTATCCCTCGCTCCTAACCCTATCCCTCGCTCCTAAACCTATCCCTCGCTCCTAAACCTATCCCTCGCTCCTAAACCTATCCCTCGCTCCTAACCCTATCCCTCGCTCCTAACCCTATCCCTCGCTCCTAAACCTGTCCCTCGCTCCTAACCCTGTCCCTCGCTCCTAACCCTATCCCTCGCTCCTAACCCTATCCCTCGCTCCTAACCCTATCCCTCGCTCCTAACCCTATCCCTCGCTCCTAACCCTATCCCTCGCTCCTAAACCTATCCCTCGCTCCTAACCCTATCCCTCGCTCCTAACCCTATCCCTCGCTCCTAACCCTATCCCTCGCTCCTAACCCTATCCCTCGCTCCTAACCCTGTCCCTCGCTCCTAACCCTATCCCTCGCTCCTAACCCTATCCCTCGCTCCTAACCCTATCCCTCGCTCCTAAACCTATCCCTCGCTCCTAACCCTATCCCTCGCTCCTAACCCTATCCCTCGCTCCTAACCCTATCCCTCGCTCCTAACCCTATCCCTCGCTCCTAACCCTGTCCCTCGCTCCTAACCCTATCCCTCGCTCCTAAACCTATCCCTCGCTCCTAACCCTATCCCTCGCTCCTAAACCTATCCCTCGCTCCTAACCCTATCCCTCGCTCCTAAACCTACCCCTCGCTCCTAAACCTGTCCCTCGCTCCTAACCCTATCCCTCGCTCCTAACCCTATCCCTCGCTCCTAAACCTATCCTTCGCTCCTAACCCTATCCCTCGCTCCTAAACCTATCCTTCGCTCCTAACCCTATCCCTCGCTCCTAAACCTATCCTTCGCTCCTAACCCTATCCTTCGCTCCTAACCCTATCCCTCGCTCCTAACCCTATCCCTCGCTCCTAAACCTATCCCTCGCTCCTAAACCTATCCCTCGCTCCTAACCCTATCCCTCGCTCCTAACCCTGTCCCTCGCTCCTAACCCTGTCCCTCGCTCCTAACCCTGTCCCTCGCTCCTAAACCTGTCCCTCGCTCCTAACCCTATCCCTCGCTCCTAACCCTATCCCTCACTCCTAAACCTATCCCTCGCTCCTAAACCTATCCCTCGCTCCTAACCCTGTCCCTCGCTCCTAACCCTATCCCTCGCTCCTAAACCTGTCCCTCGCTCCTAAACCTATCCCTCGCTCCTAACCCTGTCCCTCGCTCCTAACCCTATCCCTCGCTCCTAAACCTATCCCTCGCTCCTAACCCTGTCCCTCGCTCCTAACCCTATCCCTCGCTCCTAAACCTGTCCCTCGCTCCTAACCCTGTCCCTCGCTCCTAACCCTATCCCTCGCTCCTAAACCTATCCCTCGCTCCTAACCCTGTCCCTCGCTCCTAACCCTGTCCCTCGCTCCTAACCCTATCCTTCGCTCCTAACCCTATCCCTCGCTCCTAACCCTATCCCTCGCTCCTAAACCTATCCCTCGCTCCTAAACCTATCCCTCGCTCCTAACCCTGTCCCTCGCTCCTAACCCTATCCCTCGCTCCTAAACCTGTCCCTCGCTCCTAACCCTGTCCCTCGCTCCTAACCCTGTCCCTCGCTCCTAACCCTGTCCCTCGCTCCTAAACCTGTCCCTCGCTCCTAACCCTGTCCCTCGCTCCTAACCCTGTCCCTCGCTCCTAAACCTGTCCCTCGCTCCTAACCCTGTCCCTCGCTCCTAACCCTATCCCTCGCTCCTAAACCTATCCTTCGCTCCTAACCCTATCCCTCGCTCCTAAACCTATCCTTCGCTCCTAACCCTATCCCTCGCTCCTAACCCTATCCCTCGCTCCTAAACCTATCCCTCGCTCCTAAACCTATCCCTCGCTCCTAAACCTGTCCCTCGCTCCTAACCCTGTCCCTCGCTCCTAACCCTGTCCCTCGCTCCTAAACCTGTCCCTCGCTCCTAACCCTGTCCCTCGCTCCTAACCCTATCCCTCGCTCCTAAACCTGTCCCTCGCTCCTAAACCTGTCCCTCGCTCCTAACCCTATCCCTCGCTCCTAACCCTATCCCTCGCTCCTAACCCTGTCTCTCGCTCCTAACCCTATCCCTCGCTCCTAACCCTATCCCTCGCTCCTAACTCTGTCCCTCGCTCCTAACCCTGTCCCTCGCTCCTAAACCTATCCCTCGCTCCTAACCCTATCCCTCGCTCCTAAACCTATCCCTCGCTCCTAACCCTGTCCCTCGCTCCTAACCCTGTCCCTCGCTCCTAACCCTGTCCCTCGCTCCTAAACCTATCCCTCGCTCCTAACCCTATCCCTCGCTCCTAACCCTGTCCCTCGCTCCTAACCCTGTCCCTCGCTCCTAACCCTGTCCCTCGCTCCTAACCCTATCCCTCGCTCCTAACCCTGTCCCTCGCTCCTAACCCTGTCCCTCGCTCCTAACCCTGTCCCTCGCTCCTAACCCTATCCCTCGCTCCTAACCCTATCCCTCGCTCCTAAACCTGTCCCTCGCTCCTAAACCTATCCCTCGCTCCTAAACCTATCCCTCGCTCCTAACCCTATCCCTCGCTCCTAAACCTATCCCTCGCTCCTAACCCTATCCCTCGCTCCTAACCCTATCCCTCGCTCCTAACCCTGTCCCTCGCTCCTAAACCTATCCCTCGCTCCTAAACCTATCCCTCGCTCCTAACCCTGTCCCTCGCTCCTAAACCTATCCCTCGCTCCTAACCCTATCCCTCGCTCCTAACCCTGTCCCTCGCTCCTAACCCTGTCCCTCGCTCCTAACCCTGTCCCTCGCTCCTAAACCTATCCCTCGCTCCTAAACCTATCCCTCGCTCCTAAACCTATCCCTCGCTCCTAACCCTGTCCCTCGCTCCTAAACCTATCCCTCGCTCCTAACTCTATCCCTCGCTCCTAACCCTATCCTTCGCTCCTAACCCTATCCCTCGCTCCTAAACCTATCCCTCGCTCCTAAACCTATCCCTCGCTCCTAACCCTATCCCTCGCTCCTAACCCTGTCCCTCGCTCCTAAACCTATCCCTCGCTCCTAACCCTATCCCTCGCTCCTAACCCTATCCCTCGCTCCTAACCCTATCCCTCGCTCCTAACCCTATCCCTCGCTCCTAACCCTATCCCTCGCTCCTAACCCTATCCCTCGCTCCTAACCCTATCCCTCGCTCCTAACCCTATCCCTCGCTCCTAACCCTATCCTTCGCTCCTAACCCTGTCCCTCGCTCCTAACCCTGTCCCTCGCTCCTAAACCTATCCCTCGCTCCTAACCCTATCCCTCGCTCCTAACCCTGTCCCTCGCTCCTAACCCTATCCCTCGCTCCTAACCCTATCCCTCGCTCCTAAACCTATCCCTCGCTCCTAACCCTATCCCTCGCTCCTAAACCTATCCCTCGCTCCTAACCCTATCCCTCACTCCTAAACCTATCCCTCGCTCCTAACCCTATCCCTCGCTCCTAAACCTGTCCCTCGCTCCTAAACCTATCCCTCGCTCCTAAACCTATCCCTCGCTCCTAAACCTATCCCTCGCTCCTAACCCTATCCCTCGCTCCTAACCCTATCCCTCGCTCCTAACCCTATCCCTCGCTCCTAACCCTATCCCTCGCTCCTAACCCTGTCCCTCGCTCCTAACCCTATCCCTCGCTCCTAAACCTATCCCTCGCTCCTAACCCTATCCCTCGCTCCTAACCCTGTCCCTCGCTCCTAAACCTATCCCTCGCTCCTAAACCTATCCCTCGCTCCTAACCCTATCCCTCGCTCCTAACCCTATCCCTCGCTCCTAAACCTATCCCTCGCTCCCTATCCCTCGCTCCTAACCCTGTCCCTCGCTCCTAAACCTGTCCCTCGCTCCTAACCCTATCCCTCGCTCCTAAACCTATCCCTCGCTCTTAAACCTATCCCTCGCTCCTAAACCTATCCCTCGCTCCTAACCCTATCCCTCGCTCCTAACCCTATCCCTCGCTCCTAAACCTATCCCTCGCTCCCTATCCCTCGCTCCTAAACCTATCCCTCGCTCCTAAACCTATCCCTCTCTCCTAAACCTATCCCTCGCTCCTAACCCTGTCCCTCGCTCCTAACCCTATCCCTCGCTCCTAAACCTATCCCTCGCTCCTAACCCTATCCCTCGCTCCTAACCCTATCCCTCGCTCCTAACCCTGTCCCTCGCTCCTAAACCTATCCCTCGCTCCTAAACCTATCCCTCGCTCCTAACCCTGTCCCTCGCTCCCTATCCCTCGCTCCTAACCCTATCCCTCGCTCCTAACCCTATCCCTCGCTCCTAACCCTGTCCCTCGCTCCTAAACCTATCCCTCGCTCCTAACCCTATCCCTCGCTCCTAACCCTATCCCTCGCTCCTAACCCTATCCCTCGCTCCTAAACCTATCCCTCGCTCCTAACCCTATCCCTCGCTCCTAAACCTGTCCCTCGCTCCTAACCCTGTCCCTCGCTCCTAAACCTATCCCTCTCTCCTAAACCTATCCCTCGCTCCTAAACCTATCCCTCGCTCCTAAACCTATCCCTCTCTCCTAAACCTATCCCTCGCTCCTAAACCTATCCCTCGCTCCTAACCCTGTCGCTCGCTCCTAACCCTATCCCTCGCTCCTAACCCTATCCCTCGCTCCTAAACCTATCCCTCGCTCCTAAACCTATCCCTCGCTCCTAAACCTATCCCTCGCTCCTAAACCTATCCCTCGCTCCTAAACCTGTCCCTCGCTCCTAAACCTATCCCTCGCTCCTAAACCTATCCCTCGCTCCTAAACCTATCCCTCGCTCCTAACCCTGTCCCTCGCTCCTAACCCTATCCCTCGCTCCTAAACCTATCCCTCGCTCCTAAACCTATCCCTCGCTCCTAAACCTATCCCTCGCTCCTAAACCTGTCCCTCGCTCCTAACCCTGTCCCTCGCTCCTAACCCTATCCCTCGCTCCTAACCCTGTCCCTCGCTCCTAACCCTGTCCCTCGCTCCTAACCCTATCCCTCGCTCCTAAACCTATCCCTCGCTCCTAAACCTATCCCTCGCTCCTAAACCTATCCCTCGCTCCTAAACCTGTCCCTCGCTCCTAACCCTGTCCCTCGCTCCTAACCCTATCCCTCGCTCCTAACCCTGTCCCTCGCTCCTAACCCTATCCCTCGCTCCTAAACCTATCCCTCGCTCCTAAACCTATCCCTCGCTCCTAAACCTGTCCCTCGCTCCTAACCCTATCCCTCGCTCCTAAACCTATCCCTCGCTCCTAACCCTATCCCTCGCTCCTAACCCTATCCCTCGCTCCTAAACCTATCCCTCGCTCCTAACCCTGTCCCTCGCTCCTAACCCTGTCCCTCGCTCCTAAACCTGTCCCTCGCTCCTAAACCTATCCCTCGCTCCTAACCCTATCCCTCGCTCCTAACCCTGTCCCTCGCTCCTAAACCTATCCCTCGCTCCTAAACCTATCCCTCGCTCCTAACCCTATCCCTCGCTCCTAAACCTATCCCTCGCTCCTAACCCTATCCCTCGCTCCTAAACCTGTCCCTCGCTCCTAAACCTATCCCTCGCTCCTAACCCTATCCCTCGCTCCTAAACCTATCCCTCGCTCCTAACCCTATCCCTCGCTCCTAACCCTGTCCCTCGCTCCTAAACCTATCCCTCGCTCCTAACCCTGTCCCTCGCTCCTAACCCTGTCCCTCGCTCCTAACCCTGTCCCTCGCTCCTAAACCTATCCCTCGCTCCTAACCCTGTCCCTCGCTCCTAACCCTGTCCCTCTCTCCTAAACCTATCCCTCGCTCCTAACCCTATCCCTCGCTCCTAACCCTGTCCCTCGCTCCTAACCCTATCCCTCGCTCCTAAACCTATCCCTCGCTCCTAACCCTGTCCCTCTCTCCTAAACCTATCCCTCGCTCCTAACCCTGTCCCTCGCTCCTAAACCTATCCCTCGCTCCTAACCCTGTCCCTCGCTCCTAACCCTATCCCTCGCTCCTAAACCTATCCCTCGCTCCTAACCCTGTCCCTCTCTCCTAAACCTATCCCTCGCTCCTAACCCTGTCCCTCGCTCCTAACCCTGTCCCTCGCTCCTAACCCTGTCCCTCGCTCCTAAACCTATCCCTCGCTCCTAAACCTATCCCTCGCTCCTAAACCTGTCCCTCGCTCCTAACCCTATCCCTCGCTCCTAAACCTATCCCTCGCTCCTAACCCTATCCCTCGCTCCTAAACCTATCCCTCGCTCCTAACCCTATCCCTCGCTCCCTATCCTTCGCTCCTAAACCTATCCCTCGCTCCTAAACCTATCCCTCGCTCCTAAACCTATCCCTCGCTCCTAACCCTATCCCTCGCTCCTAAACCTATCCCTCGCTCCTAAGCCTATCCCTCGCTCCTAAACCTATCCCTCACTCCTAACCCTATCCCTCGCTCCTAAACCTATCCCTCGCTCCTAACCCTGTCCCTCGCTCCTAACCCTATCCCTCGCTCCTAACCCTGTCCCTCGCTCCTAACCCTGTCCCTCGCTCCTAACCCTGTCCCTCGCTCCTAACCCTATCCCTCGCTACTAAACCTGTCCCTCGCTCCTAAACCTATCCCTCGCTCCTAACCCTATCCCTCGCTCCTAACCCTGTCCCTCGCTCCTAAACCTATCCCTCGCTCCTAAACCTATCCCTCGCTCCTAACCCTGTCCCTCGCTCCTAAACCTATCCCTCGCTCCTAAACCTATCCCTCGCTCCTAACCCTGTCCCTCGCTCCTAAACCTATCCCTCGCTCCTAACCCTGTCCCTCGCTCCTAAACCTGTCCCTCGCTCCTAACCCTATCCCTCGCTCCTAAACCTATCCCTCGCTCCTAACCCTGTCCCTCGCTCCTAACCCTATCCCTCGCTCCTAACCCTATCCCTCGCTCCTAACCCTATCCCTCGCTCCTAACCCTGTCCCTCGCTCCTAAACCTGTCCCTCGCTCCTAACCCTGTCCCTCGCTCCTAACCCTGTCCCTCGCTCCTAACCCTGTCCCTCGCTCCTAAACCTGTCCCTCGCTCCTAACCCTATCCCTCGCTCCTAAACCTATCCCTCGCTCCTAACCCTGTCCCTCGCTCCTAACCCTATCCCTCGCTCCTAACCCTGTCCCTCGCTCCTAAACCTGTCCCTCGCTCCTAACCCTGTCCCTCGCTCCTAACCCTGTCCCTCGCTCCTAAACCTGTCCCTCGCTCCTAACCCTGTCCCTCGCTCCTAACCCTGTCCCTCGCTCCTAAACCTATCCCTCGCTCCTAACCCTATCCCTCGCTCCTAACCCTATCCCTCGCTCCTAACCCTATCCCTCGCTCCTAAACCTGTCCCTCCCTCCTAACCCTGTCCCTCGCTCCTAACCCTGTCCCTCGCTCCTAACCCTGTCCCTCGCTCCTAACCCTATCCCTCGCTCCTAACCCTGTCCCTCGCTCCTAACCCTATCCCTCGCTCCTAACCCTGTCCCTCGCTCCTAACCCTATCCCTCGCTCCTAACCCTATCCCTCGCTCCGAAACCTATCCCTCGCTCCCTATCCCTCGCTCCTAACCCTATCCCTCGCTCCTAACCCTATCCCTCGCTCCTAAACCTATCCCTCGCTCCTAACCCTATCCCTCGCTCCTAACCCTATCCCTCGCTCCTAACCCTATCCCTCTCTCCTAACCCTATCCCTCGCTCCTAACCCTGTCCCTCGCTCCTAACCCTGTCCCTCGCTCCTAAACCTGTCCCTCGCTCCTAACACTGTCCCTCGCTCCTAACCCTATCCCTCGCTCCTAACCCTGTCCCTCGCTCCTAACCCTATCCCTCGCTCCTAACCCTATCCCTCGCTCCTAAACCTATCCCTCGCTCCTAACCCTATCCCTCGCTCCTAACCCTGTCCCTCGCTCCTAAACCTGTCCCTCGCTCCTAAACCTATCCCTCGCTCCTAACCCTATCCCTCGCTCCTAACCCTGTCCCTCGCTCCTAAACCTATCCCTCGCTCCTAAACCTATCCCTCGCTCCTAACCCTATCCCTCGCTCCTAAACCTATCCCTCGCTCCTAACCCTATCCCTCGCTCCTAACCCTATCCCTCGCTCCTAACCCTATCCCTCGCTCCTAAACCTATCCCTCGCTCCTAACCCTATCCCTCGCTCCTAACCCTGTCGCTCGCTCCTAACCCTATCCCTCGCTCCTAAACCTATCCCTCGCTCCTAAACCTATCCCTCGCTCCTAACCCTATCCCTCGCTCCTAACCCTGTCCCTCGCTCCTAAACCTATCCCTCGCTCCTAAACCTATCCCTCGCTCCTAACCCTATCCCTCGCTCCTAACCCTGTCGCTCGCTCCTAACCCTATCCCTCGCTCCTAAACCTATCCCTCGCTCCTAACCCTGTCCCTCGCTCCTAACCCTGTCCCTCGCTCCTAACCCTGTCCCTCGCTCCTAAACCTATCCCTCGCTCCTAACCCTGTCCCTCGCTCCTAACCCTGTCCCTCTCTCCTAAACCTATCCCTCGCTCCTAACCCTATCCCTCGCTCCTAACCCTGTCCCTCGCTCCTAACCCTATCCCTCGCTCCTAAACCTATCCCTCGCTCCTAACCCTGTCCCTCTCTCCTAAACCTATCCCTCGCTCCTAACCCTGTCCCTCGCTCCTAAACCTATCCCTCGCTCCTAACCCTGTCCCTCGCTCCTAACCCTATCCCTCGCTCCTAAACCTATCCCTCGCTCCTAACCCTGTCCCTCTCTCCTAAACCTATCCCTCGCTCCTAACCCTGTCCCTCGCTCCTAACCCTGTCCCTCGCTCCTAACCCTGTCCCTCGCTCCTAAACCTATCCCTCGCTCCTAAACCTATCCCTCGCTCCTAAACCTGTCCCTCGCTCCTAACCCTATCCCTCGCTCCTAAACCTATCCCTCGCTCCTAACCCTATCCCTCGCTCCTAAACCTATCCCTCGCTCCTAACCCTATCCCTCGCTCCCTATCCTTCGCTCCTAAACCTATCCCTCGCTCCTAAACCTATCCCTCGCTCCTAAACCTATCCCTCGCTCCTAACCCTATCCCTCGCTCCTAAACCTATCCCTCGCTCCTAAGCCTATCCCTCGCTCCTAAACCTATCCCTCACTCCTAACCCTATCCCTCGCTCCTAAACCTATCCCTCGCTCCTAACCCTGTCCCTCGCTCCTAACCCTATCCCTCGCTCCTAACCCTGTCCCTCGCTCCTAACCCTGTCCCTCGCTCCTAACCCTGTCCCTCGCTCCTAACCCTGTCCCTCGCTCCTAAACCTATCCCTCGCTCCTAACCCTGTCCCTCGCTCCTAAACCTATCCCTCGCTCCTAACCCTATCCCTCGCTCCTAACCCTATCCCTCGCTCCTAACCCTGTCCCTCGCTCCTAAACCTATCCCTCGCTCCTAAACCTATCCCTCGCTCCTAACCCTGTCCCTCGCTCCTAAACCTATCCCTCGCTCCTAAACCTATCCCTCGCTCCTAAACCTATCCCTCGCTCCTAACCCTGTCCCTCGCTCCTAAACCTATCCCTCGCTCCTAACCCTGTCCCTCGCTCCTAAACCTGTCCCTCGCTCCTAACCCTATCCCTCGCTCCTAAACCTATCCCTCGCTCCTAACCCTGTCCCTCGCTCCTAACCCTATCCCTCGCTCCTAACCCTATCCCTCGCTCCTAACCCTATCCCTCGCTCCTAACCCTGTCCCTCGCTCCTAAACCTATCCCTCGCTCCTAACCCTGTCCCTCGCTCCTAACCCTGTCCCTCGCTCCTAACCCTGTCCCTCGCTCCTAAACCTGTCCCTCGCTCCTAACCCTATCCCTCGCTCCTAAACCTATCCCTCGCTCCTAACCCTGTCCCTCGCTCCTAACCCTATCCCTCGCTCCTAACCCTGTCCCTCGCTCCTAAACCTGTCCCTCGCTCCTAACCCTGTCCCTCGCTCCTAACCCTGTCCCTCGCTCCTAAACCTGTCCCTCGCTCCTAACCCTGTCCCTCGCTCCTAACCCTGTCCCTCGCTCCTAAACCTATCCCTCGCTCCTAACCCTATCCCTCGCTCCTAACCCTGTCCCTCGCTCCTAACCCTATCCCTCGCTCCTAAACCTGTCCCTCCCTCCTAACCCTGTCCCTCGCTCCTAACCCTGTCCCTCGCTCCTAACCCTGTCCCTCGCTCCTAACCTTATCCCTCGCTCCTAACCCTGTCCCTCGCTCCTAACCCTATCCCTCGCTCCTAACCCTGTCCCTCGCTCCTAACCCTATCCCTCGCTCCTAACCCTATCCCTCGCTCCGAAACCTATCCCTCGCTCCCTATCCCTCGCTCCTAACCCTATCCCTCGCTCCTAACCCTATCCCTCGCTCCTAAACCTATCCCTCGCTCCTAACCCTATCCCTCGCTCCTAAACCTATCCCTCGCTCCTAACCCTGTCCCTCGCTCCTAACCCTATCCCTCGCTCCTAACCCTGTCCCTCGCTCCTAACCCTATCCCTCGCTCCTAACCCTATCCCTCGCTCCGAAACCTATCCCTCGCTCCCTATCCCTCGCTCCTAACCCTATCCCTCGCTCCTAACCCTATCCCTCGCTCCTAAACCTATCCCTCGCTCCTAACCCTATCCCTCGCTCCTAACCCTATCCCTCGCTCCTAACCCTATCCCTCTCTCCTAACCCTATCCCTCGCTCCTAACCCTGTCCCTCGCTCCTAACCCTGTCCCTCGCTCCTAAACCTGTCCCTCGCTCCTAACCCTGTCCCTCGCTCCTAACCCTATCCCTCGCTCCTAACCCTGTCCCTCGCTCCTAACCCTATCCCTCGCTCCTAACCCTATCCCTCGCTCCGAAACCTATCCCTCGCTCCCTATCCCTCGCTCCTAACCCTATCCCTCGCTCCTAACCCTATCCCTCGCTCCTAAACCTATCCCTCGCTCCTAACCCTATCCCTCGCTCCTAACCCTATCCCTCGCTCCTAACCCTATCCCTCGCTCCTAACCCTGTCCCTCGCTCCTAACCCTGTCCCTCGCTCCTAACCCTGTCCCTCGCTCCTAACCCTGTCCCTCGCTCCTAACCCTGTCCCTCGCTCCTAAACCTGTCCCTCGCTCCTAAACCTGTCCCTCGCTCCTAACCCTATCCCTCGCTCCTAACCCTATCCCTCGCTCCCTATTCCTCGCTCCTAACCCTGTCCCTCGCTCCTAACCCTATCCCTCGCTCCTAACCCTGTCCCTCGCTCCTAACCCTATCCCTCGCTCCTAACCCTATCCCTCGCTCCTAACCCTGTCCCTTGCTCCTAACCCTATCCCTCGCTCCTAAACCTATCCCTCGCTCCTAAACCTGTCCCTCGCTCCTAACCCTATCCCTCGCTCCTAACCCTGTCCCTCGCTCCTAACCCTATCCCTCGCTCCTAACCCTATCCCTCGCTCCTAAACCTATCCCTCGCTCCTAACCCTATCCCTCGCTCCTAACCCTGTCCCTCGCTCCTAACCCTCTCCCTCGCTCCTAACCCTGTCCCTCGCTCCTAACCCTATCCCTCGCTCCTAAACCTATCCCTCGCTCCTAACCCTATCCCTCGCTCCTAAACCTATCCCTCGCTCCTAAACCTATCCCTCGCTCCTAAACCTATCCCTCGCTCCTAACCCTGTCCCTCGCTCCTAAACCTATCCCTCGCTCCTAAACCTATCCCTCGCTCCTAACCCTATCCCTCGCTCCTAACCCTATCCCTCGCTCCTAACCCTATCCCTCGCTCCTAACCCTATCCCTCGCTCCTAACCCTATCCCTCGCTCCTAAACCTATCCCTCGCTCCTAAACCTATCCCTCGCTCCTAACCCTATCCCTCGCTCCTAACCATATCCCTCGCTCCTAACCCTATCCCTCGCTCCTAAACCTGTCCCTCGCTCCTAAACCTATCCCTCGCTCCGAAACCTAACCCTCGCTCCTAAACCTATCCCTCGCTCCTAACCCTATCCCTCGCTCCTAACCCTGTCCCTCGCTCCTAACCCTATCCCTCGCTCCTAACCCTATCCCTCGCTCCTAAACCTATCCCTCGCTCCTAACCCTATCCCTCGCTCCTAACCCTATCCCTCGCTCCTAACCCTATCCCTCGCTCCTAAACCTATCCCTCGCTCCTAACCCTATCCCTCCTAACCCTATCCCTCGCTCCTAACCCTATCCCTCGCTCCTAAACCTATCCCTCGCTCCTAACCCTATCCCTCGCTCCTAACCCTATCCCTCGCTCCTAACCCTGTCCCTCGCTCCTAAACCTATCCCTCGCTCCTAAACCTGTCCCTCGCTCCTAAACCTATCCCTCGCTCCTAACCCTGTCCCTCGCTCCTAAACCTATCCCTCGCTCCTAACCCTATCCCTCGCTCCTAACCCTATCCCTCGCTCCTAACCCTATCCCTCGCTCCTAACCCTATCCCTCGCTCCTAACCCTATCCCTCGCTCCTAACCCTATCCCTCGCTCCTAACCCTATCCCTCGCTCCTAACCCTATCCTTCGCTCCTAACCCTGTCCCTCGCTCCTAACCCTATCCCTCGCTCCTAACCCTATCCCTCGCTCCTAAACCTATCCCTCGCTCCTAACCCTGTCCCTCGCTCCTAAACCTATCCCTCGCTCCTAACCCTATCCCTCGCTCCTAAACCTGTCCCTCGCTCCTAAACCTATCCCTCGCTCCTAAACCTATCCCTCGCTCCTAAACCTATCCCTCGCTCCTAACCCTATCCCTCGCTCCTAACCCTATCCCTCGCTCCTAACCCTATCCCTCGCTCCTAAACCTATCCCTCGCTCCTAACCCTATCCCTCGCTCCTAACCCTATCCCTCGCTCCTAACCCTATCCCTCGCTCCTAACCCTGTCCCTCGCTCCTAAACCTGTCCCTCGCTCCTAACCCTGTCCCTCGCTCCTAACCCTATCCCTCGCTCCTAACCCTATCCCTCGCTCCTAACCCTATCCCTCGCTCCTAAACCTATCCCTCGCTCCCTATCCCTCGCTCCTAACCCTATCCCTCGCTCCTAAACCTATCCCTCGCTCCTAAACCTATCCCTCGCTCCTAAACCTATCCCTCGCTCCTAACCCTATCCCTCGCTCCTAACCCTATCCCTCGCTCCTAAACCTATCCCTCGCTCCCTATCCCTCGCTCCTAACCCTATCCCTCGCTCCTAAACCTATCCCTCGCTCCTAACCCTATCCCTCGCTCCTAACCCTATCCCTCGCTCCTAACCCTATCCCTCGCTCCTAAACCTATCCCTCGCTCCTAAACCTATCCCTCTCTCCTAAACCTATCCCTCGCTCCTAACCCTGTCCCTCGCTCCTAACCCTATCCCTCGCTCCTAAACCTATCCCTCGCTCCTAACCCTATCCCTCGCTCCTAACCCTATCCCTCGCTCCTAACCCTATCCCTCGCTCCTAACCCTATCCCTCGCTCCTAAACCTATCCCTCGCTCCCTATCCCTCGCTCCTAACCCTATCCCTCGCTCCTAAACCTATCCCTCGCTCCTAACCCTATCCCTCGCTCCTAACCCTATCCCTCGCTCCTAACCCTATCCCTCGCTCCTAACCCTATCCCTCGCTCCTAAACCTATCCCTCGCTCCTAAACCTATCCCTCTCTCCTAAACCTATCCCTCGCTCCTAACCCTGTCCCTCGCTCCTAACCCTATCCCTCGCTCCTAAACCTATCCCTCGCTCCTAACCCTATCCCTCGCTCCTAACCCTATCCCTCGCTCCTAACCCTGTCCCTCGCTCCTAAACCTATCCGTCGCTCCTAACCCTATCCCTCGCTCCTAACCCTGTCCCTCGCTCCTAACCCTATCCCTCGCTCCTAAACCTATCCCTCGCTCCTAAACCTATCCCTCGCTCCTAAACCTATCCCTCACTCCTAAACCTATCCCTCGCTCCTAACCCTATCCCTCGCTCCTAACCCTATCCCTCGCTCCTAAACCTATCCCTCGCTCCTAACCCTATCCCTCGCTCCTAAACCTATCCCTCGCTCCTAAACCTATCCCTCGCTCCTAAACCTATCCCTCGCTCCTAACCCTGTCCCTCGCTCCCTATCCCTCGCTCCTAACCCTATCCCTCGCTCCTAACCCTATCCCTCGCTCCTAACCCTGTCCCTCGCTCCTAAACCTATCCCTCGCTCCTAACCCTATCCCTCGCTCCTAACCCTATCCCTCGCTCCTAACCCTATCCCTCGCTCCTAAACCTATCCCTCGCTCCTAACCCTATCCCTCGCTCCTAAACCTGCCCCTCGCTCCTAACCCTGTCCCTCGCTCCTAAACCTATCCCTCTCTCCTAAACCTATCCCTCGCTCCTAAACCTATCCCTCGCTCCTAAACCTATCCCTCTCTCCTAAACCTATCCCTCGCTCCTAACCCTGTCGCTCGCTCCTAACCCTATCCCTCGCTCCTAACCCTATCCCTCGCTCCTAAACCTATCCCTCGCTCCTAAACCTATCCCTCGCTCCTAACCCTATCCCTCGCTCCTAACCCTGTCCCTCGCTCCTAAACCTATCCCTCGCTCCTAAACCTATCCCTCGCTCCTAACCCTGTCCCTCGCTCCTAACCCTGTCCCTCGCTCCTAAACCTATCCCTCGCTCCTAAACCTATCCCTCGCTCCTAACCCTATCCCTCGCTCCTAAACCTATCCCTCGCTCCTAACCCTGTCCCTCGCTCCTAACCCTGTCCCTCGCTCCTAACCCTGTCCCTCGCTCCTAACCCTGTCCCTCGCTCCTAAACCTATCCCTCGCTCCTAACCCTGTCCCTCGCTCCTAACCCTGTCCCTCGCTCCTAACCCTGTCCCTCGCTCCTAACCCTATCCCTCGCTCCTAAACCTATCCCTCGCTCCTAAACCTATCCCTCGCTCCTAAACCTATCCCTCGCTCCTAAACCTATCCCTCGCTCCTAACCCTGTCCCTCGCTCCTAACCCTGTCCCTCGCTCCTAACCCTATCCCTCGCTCCGAAACCTATCCCTCGCTCCTAACCCTATCCCTCGCTCCTAAACCTATCCCTCGCTCCTAAACCTATCCCTCGCTCCTAACCCTATCCCTCGCTCCTAAACCTATCCCTCGCTCCTAAACCTATCCCTCGCTCCTAACCCTGTCCCTCGCTCCTAACCCTATCCCTCGCTCCTAACCCTATCCCTCGCTCCTAAACCTATCCCTCTCTCCTAACCCTATCCCTCGCTCCTAAACCTATCCCTCGCTCCTAAACCTATCCCTCGCTCCTAACCCTGTCCCTCGCTCCTAACCCTATCCCTCGCTCCTAAACCTATCCCTCGCTCCTAAACCTATCCCTCGCTCCTAAACCTATCCCTCGCTCCTAACCCTGTCCCTCGCTCCTAACCCTGTCCCTCGCTCCTAAACCTATCCCTCGCTCCTAAACCTATCCCTCGCTCCTAAACCTATCCCTCGCTCCTAACCCTGTCCCTCGCTCCTAACCCTATCCCTCGCTCCTAACCCTATCCCTCGCTCCTAAACCTATCCCTCTCTCCTAACCCTATCCCTCGCTCCTAAACCTATCCCTCGCTCCTAAACCTATCCCTCGCTCCTAACCCTGTCGCTCGCTCCTAACCCTATCCCTCGCTCCTAACCCTGTCGCTCGCTCCTAACCCTGTCCCTCGCTCCTAACCCTATCCCTCGCTCCTAACCCTATCCCTCGCTCCTAACCCTATCCCTCGCTCCTAACCCTATCCCTCGCTCCTAAACCTATCCCTCGCTCCTAAACCTATCCCTCGCTCCTAACCCTATCCCTCGCTCCTAACCCTGTCCCTCGCTCCTAAACCTATCCCTCGCTCCTAACCCTGTCCCTCGCTCCTAACCCTGTCCCTCGCTCCTAACCCTGTCCCTCGCTCCTAAACCTATCCCTCGCTCCTAACCCTGTCCCTCGCTCCTAACCCTGTCCCTCTCTCCTAAACCTATCCCTCGCTCCTAACCCTATCCCTCGCTCCTAACCCTGTCCCTCTCTCCTAACCCTATCCCTCGCTCCTAACCCTATCCCTCGCTCCTAAACCTATCCCTCGCTCCTAACCCTATACCTCGCTCCTAACCCTGTCCCTCGCTCCTAACCCTGTCCCTCGCTCCTAAACCTATCCCTCGCTCCTAAACCTATCCCTCGCTCCTAAACCTATCCTTCGCTCCTAACCCTATCCCTCGCTCCTAAACCTATCCCTCGCTCCTAACCCTATCCCTCGCTCCTAAACCTATCCCTCGCTCCTAACCCTATCCCTCGCTCCTAACCCTGTCCCTCGCTCCTAACCCTGTCCCTCGCTCCTAACCCTGTCCCTCGCTCCTAACCCTATCCCTCGCTCCTAACCCTGTCCCTCGCTCCTAAACCTATCCCTCGCTCCTAAACCTATCCCTCGCTCCTAAACCTATCCCTCTCTCCTAAACCTATCCCTCGCTCCTAAACCTATCCCTCGCTCCTAACCCTGTCCCTCGCTCCTAAACCTATCCCTCGCTCCTAACCCTGTCCCTCGCTCCTAAACCTGTCCCTCGCTCCTAACCCTATCCCTCGCTCCTAAACCTATCCCTCGCTCCTAACCCTGTCCCTCGCTCCTAACCCTATCCCTCGCTCCTAACCCTATCCCTCGCTCCTAACCCTATCCCTCGCTCCTAACCCTGTCCCTCGCTCCTAAACCTGTCCCTCGCTCCTAACCCTGTCCCTCGCTCCTAACCCTGTCCCTCGCTCCTAACCCTGTCCCTCGCTCCTAAACCTGTCCCTCGCTCCTAACCCTATCCCTCGCTCCTAAACCTATCCCTCGCTCCTAACCCTGTCCCTCGCTCCTAACCCTATCCCTCGCTCCTAACCCTGTCCCTCGCTCCTAAACCTGTCCCTCGCTCCTAACCCTGTCCCTCGCTCCTAACCCTGCCCCTCGCTCCTAAACCTGTCCCTCGCTCCTAACCCTGTCCCTCGCTCCTAACCCTGTCCCTCGCTCCTAACCCTATCCCTCGCTCCTAACCCTATCCCTCGCTCCTAAACCTGTCCCTCCCTCCTAACCCTGTCCCTCGCTCCTAACCCTGTCCCTCGCTCCTAACCCTGTCCCTCGCTCCTAACCCTATCCCTCGCTCCTAACCCTGTCCCTCGCTCCTAACCCTATCCCTCGCTCCTAACCCTGTCCCTCGCTCCTAACCCTATCCCTCGCTCCTAACCCTATCCCTCGCTCCGAAACCTATCCCTCGCTCCCTATCCCTCGCTCCTAACCCTATCCCTCGCTCCTAACCCTATCCCTCGCTCCTAAACCTATCCCTCGCTCCTAACCCTATCCCTCGCTCCTAACCCTATCCCTCGCTCCTAAACCTATCCCTCGCTCCTAACCCTGTCCCTCGCTCCTAACCCTGTCCCTCGCTCCTAACCCTGTCCCTCGCTCCTAACCCTGTCCCTCGCTCCTAACCCTATCCCTCGCTCCTAACCCTGTCCCTCGCTCCTAACCCTATCCCTCGCTCCTAACCCTATCCCTCGCTCCGAAACCTATCCCTCGCTCCCTATCCCTCGCTCCTAACCCTATCCCTCGCTCCTAACCCTTTCCCTCGCTCCTAAACCTATCCCTCGCTCCTAACCCTATCCCTCGCTCCTAACCCTATCCCTCGCTCCTAACCCTATCCCTCTCTCCTAACCCTATCCCTCGCTCCTAACCCTGTCCCTCGCTCCTAACCCTGTCCCTCGCTCCTAAACCTGTCCCTCGCTCCTAACCCTGTCCCTCGCTCCTAACCCTGTCCCTCGCTCCTAACCCTATCCCTCGCTCCTAACCCTGTCCCTCGCTCCTAAACCTGTCCCTCGCTCCTAACCCTGTCCCTCGCTCCTAACCCTGTCCCTCGCTCCTAACCCTGTCCCTCGCTCCTAAACCTGTCCCTCGCTCCTAACCCTGTCCCTCGCTCCTAACCCTATCCCTCGCTCCTAACCCTGTCCCTCGCTCCTAACCCTGTCCCTCGCTCCTAACCCTGTCCCTCGCTCCTAAACCTATCCCTCGCTCCTAAACCTATCCCTCGCTCCTAAACCTATCCCTCGCTCCTAACCCTGTCCCTCGCTCCTAACCCTGTCCCTCGCTCCTAACCCTATCCCTCGCTCCTAACCCTATCCCTCGCTCCTAACCCTATCCCTCGCTCCTAAACCTATCCCTCGCTCCTAAACCTGTCCCTCGCTCCTAACCCTATCCCTCGCTCCTAAACCTGTCCCTCGCTCCTAACCCTATCCCTCGCTCCTAACCCTATCCCTCGCTCCTAACCCTATCCCTCGCTCCTAACCCTATCCCTCGCTCCTAAACCTGTCCCTCGCTCCTAACCCTATCCCTCGCTCCTAACCCTATCCCTCGCTCCTAACCCTGTCCCTCGCTCCTAAACCTATCCCTCGCTCCCTATTCCTCGCTCCTAAACCTGTCCCTCGCTCCTAACCCTGTCCCTCGCTCCTAAACCTATCCCTCGCTCCTAAACCTATCCCTCGCTCCTAACCCTGTCCCTCGCTCCTAACCCTGTCCCTCGCTCCTAACCCTGTCCCTCGCTCCTAACCCTATCCCTCGCTCCTAACCCTATCCCTCGCTCCTAAACCTATCCCTCGCTCCTAACCCTGTCCCTCGCTCCTAACCCTGTCCCTCGCTCCTAACCCTGTCCCTCGCTCCTAACCCTGTCCCTCGCTCCTAAACCTACCCCTCGCTCCTAACCCTGTCCCTCGCTCCTAACCCTATCCCTCGCTCCTAACCCTATCCCTCGCTCCTAACCCTATCCCTCTCTCCTAAACCTATCCCTCGCTCCTAAACCTATCCCTCGCTCCTAAACCTATCCCTCGCTCCTAACCCTATCCCTCGCTCCTAACCCTGTCCCTCGCTCCTAACCCTGTCCCTCGCTCCTAACCCTGTCCCTCGCTCCTAACCCTGTCCCTCGCTCCTAACCCTGTCCCTCGCTCCTAAACCTATCCCTCGCTCCTAAACCTATCCCTCGCTCCTAAACCTATCCCTCGCTCCTAACTCTATCCCTCGCTCCTAAACCTATCCCTCGCTCCTAAACCTATCCCTCGCTCCTAAACCTATCCTTCGCTCCTAACCCTATCCCTCGCTCCTAACCCTGTCCCTCGCACCTAAACCTATCCCTCGCTCCTAACCCTGTCCCTCGCTCCTAACCCTATCCTTCGCTCCTAACCCTGTCCCTCGCTCCTAACCCTATCCCTCGCTCCTAACCCTGTCCCTCGCTCCTAAACCTGTCCCTCGCTCCTAACCCTGTCCCTCGCTCCTAAACCTATCCCTCGCTCCTAACCCTGTCCCTCGCTCCTAACCCTGTCCCTCGCTCCTAAACCTATCCCTCGCTCCTAAACCTATCCCTCGCTCCTAAACCTATCCCTCGCTCCTAACCCTATCCCTCGCTCCTAACCCTATCCCTCGCTCCTAAACCTATCCCTCGCTCCTAACCCTATCCCTCGCTCCTAAACCTGTCCCTCGCTCCTAAACCTATCCCTCGCTCCTAAACCTATCCCTCGCTCCTAACCCTGTCCCTCGCTCCTAAACCTATCCCTCGCTCCTAACCCTATCCCTCGCTCCTAACCCTATCCCTCGCTCCTAACCCTATCCCTCGCTCCTAAACCTATCCCTCGCTCCTAAACCTATCCCTCGCTCCTAACCCTATCCCTCGCTCCTAACCCTATCCCTCGCTCCTAACCCTATCCCTCGCTCCTAACCCTATCCCTCGCTCCTAAACCTATCCCTCGCTCCTAAACCTATCCCTCCTAACCCTGTCCCTCGCTCCTAAACCTATCCCTCGCTCCTAACCCTATCCCTCGCTCCTAACCCTGTCCCTCGCTCCTAAACCTATCCCTCGCTCCTAACCCTATCCCTCGCTCCTAACCCTATCCCTCGCTCCTAACCCTATCCCTCGCTCCTAACCCTATCCCTCGCTCCTAAACCTATCCCTCGCTCCTAACCCTATCCCTCGCTCCTAAACCTATCCCTCGCTCCTAACCCTATCCCTCGCTCCTAACCCTATCCCTCGCTCCTAAACCTATCCCTCGCTCCTAAACCTATCCCTCGCTCCTAAACCTATCCCTCGCTCCTAACCCTATCCCTCGCTCCTAACCCTATCCCTCGCTCCTAAACCTATCCCTCGCTCCTAAACCTATCCCTCGCTCCTAAACCTATCCCTCGCTCCTAAACCTATCCCTCGCTCCCTATCCCTCGCTCCTAAACCTATCCTTCGCTCCTAAACCTATCCCTCGCTCCTAAACCTATCCCTCGCTCCTAAACCTATCCCTCGCTCCTAACCCTATCCCTCGCTCCCTATCCCTCGCTCCTAAACCTATCCCTCGCTCCTAACCCTATCCCTCTCTCCTAAACCTATCCCTCGCTCCTAACCCTATCCCTCGCTCCTAACCCTGTCCCTCGCTCCTAACCCTGTCCCTCGCTCCTAACCCTGTCCCTCGCTCCTAAACCTGTCCCTCGCTCCTAACCCTGTCCCTCGCTCCTAACCCTGTCCCTCGCTCCTAACCCTGTCCCTCGCTCCTAAACCTGTCCCTCGCTCCTAACCCTGTCCCTCGCTCCTAACCCTGTCCCTCGCTCCTAACCCTGCCCCTCGCTCCTAAACCTATCCCTCGCTCCTAACCCTGTCCCTCGCTCCTAACCCTGTCCCTCGCTCCTAAACCTATCCCTCGCTCCTAAACCTATCCCTCGCTCCTAAACCTATCCCTCGCTCCTAACCCTGTCCCTCGCTCCTAACCCTGTCCCTCGCTCCTAACCCTATCCCTCGCTCCTAACCCTATCCCTCGCTCCTAACCCTATCCCTCGCTCCTAAACCTATCCCTCGCTCCTAAACCTGTCCCTCGCTCCTAACCCTATCCCTCGCTCCTAAACCTGTCCCTCGCTCCTAACCCTATCCCTCGCTCCTAACCCTATCCCTCGCTCCTAACCCTATCCCTCGCTCCTAACCCTATCCCTCGCTCCTAAACCTGTCCCTCGCTCCTAACCCTATCCCTCGCTCCTAACCCTGTCCCTCGCTCCTAAACCTATCCCTCGCTCCCTATTCCTCGCTCCTAAACCTATCCCTCGCTCCTAAACCTATCCCTCGCTCCTAAACCTATCCCTCGCTCCTAACCCTGTCCCTCGCTCCTAACCCTGTCCCTCGCTCCTAACCCTGTCCCTCGCTCCTAACCCTATCCCTCGCTCCTAACCCTATCCCTCGCTCCTAAACCTATCCCTCGCTCCTAACCCTGTCCCTCGCTCCTAACCCTGTCCCTCGCTCCTAACCCTGTCCCTCGCTCCTAACCCTGTCCCTCGCTCCTAAACCTATCCCTCGCTCCTAACCCTGTCCCTCGCTCCTAACCCTGTCCCTCGCTCCTAACCCTATCCCTCGCTCCTAACCCTATCCCTCGCTCCTAACCCTATCCCTCTCTCCTAAACCTATCCCTCGCTCCTAAACCTATCCCTCGCTCCTAAACCTATCCCTCGCTCCTAACCCTATCCCTCGCTCCTAACCCTGTCCCTCGCTCCTAACCCTATCCCTCGCTCCTAACCCTGTCCCTCGCTCCTAAACCTATCCCTCGCTCCTAAACCTATCCCTCGCTCCTAAACCTATCCCTCGCTCCTAACTCTATCCCTCGCTCCTAAACCTATCCCTCGCTCCTAAACCTATCCCTCGCTCCTAAACCTATCCTTCGCTCCTAACCCTATCCCTCGCTCCTAACCCTGTCCCTCGCTCCTAAACCTATCCCTCGCTCCTAACCCTGTCCCTCGCTCCTAACCCTATCCTTCGCTCCTAACCCTGTCCCTCGCTCCTAACCCTATCCCTCGCTCCTAACCCTGTCCCTCGCTCCTAAACCTGTCCCTCGCTCCTAACCCTGTCCCTCGCTCCTAAACCTATCCCTCGCTCCTAACCCTGTCCCTCGCTCCTAACCCTGTCCCTCGCTCCTAAACCTATCCCTCGCTCCTAAACCTATCCCTCGCTCCTAAACCTATCCCTCGCTCCTAACCCTATCCCTCGCTCCTAACCCTATCCCTCGCTCCTAAACCTATCCCTCGCTCCTAACCCTATCCCTCGCTCCTAAACCTGTCCCTCGCTCCTAAACCTATCCCTCGCTCCTAAACCTATCCCTCGCTCCTAACCCTGTCCCTCGCTCCTAAACCTATCCCTCGCTCCTAACCCTATCCCTCGCTCCTAACCCTATCCCTCGCTCCTAACCCTATCCCTCGCTCCTAACCCTATCCCTCGCTCCTAACCCTATCCCTCGCTCCTAACCCTATCCCTCGCTCCTAAACCTATCCCTCGCTCCTAAACCTATCCCTCGCTCCTAACCCTATCCCTCGCTCCTAACCCTATCCCTCGCTCCTAACCCTATCCCTCGCTCCTAACCCTATCCCTCGCTCCTAAACCTATCCCTCGCTCCTAAACCTATCCCTCCTAACCCTGTCCCTCGCTCCTAAACCTATCCCTCGCTCCTAACCCTATCCCTCGCTCCTAAACCTATCCCTCGCTCCTAACCCTATCCCTCGCTCCTAACCCTATCCCTCGCTCCTAACCCTATCCCTCGCTCCTAACCCTATCCCTCGCTCCTAAACCTATCCCTCGCTCCTAACCCTATCCCTCGCTCCTAAACCTATCCCTCGCTCCTAACCCTATCCCTCGCTCCTAACCCTATCCCTCGCTCCTAAACCTATCCCTCGCTCCTAAACCTATCCCTCGCTCCTAAACCTATCCCTCGCTCCTAAACCTATCCCTCGCTCCTAACCCTATCCCTCGCTCCTAACCCTATCCCTCGCTCCTAAACCTATCCCTCGCTCCTAAACCTATCCCTCGCTCCTAAACCTATCCCTCGCTCCCTATCCCTCGCTCCTAAACCTATCCTTCGCTCCTAAACCTATCCCTCGCTCCTAAACCTATCCCTCGCTCCTAACCCTCGCTCCTAAACCTATCCTTCGCTCCTAAACCTATCCTTCGCTCCTAAACCTATCCCTCGCTCCTAAACCTATCCCTCGCTCCCTATCCCTCGCTCCTAAACCTATCCTTCGCTCCTAAACCTATCCCTCGCTCCTAAACCTATCCCTCGCTCCTAAACCTATCCCTCGCTCCCTATCCCTCGCTCCTAAACCTATCCCTCGCTCCTAACCCTATCCCTCTCTCCTAAACCTATCCCTCGCTCCTAACCCTATCCCTCGCTCCTAAACCTATCCCTCGCTCCCTATCCCTCGCTCCTAAACCTATCCCTCGCTCCTAACCCTGTCCCTCGCTCCTAAACCTATCCCTCGCTCCTAAACCTATCCCTCGCTCCTAACCCTATCCCTCGCTCCTAACCCTATCCCTCGCTCCCTATCCCTCGCTCCTAAACCTATCCCTCGCTCCTAAACCTGTCCCTCGCTCCTAACCCTATCCCTCGCTCCTAACCCTATCCCTCGCTCCTAACCCTGTCCCTCGCTCCTAAACCTATCCCTCGCTCCTAACCCTATCCCTCGCTCCTAAACCTATCCCTCGCTCCTAACCCTATCCCTCACTAATAAATGCTGGCCTAACCAACGATGCCCACATCCCGTTAGTAAATTTGAAAAAACACTCACCAGTTATAAAGACATAAATTACAACGGTTTATATAAGTCATGCCATCAGTACCACAGACTCGCTTTGTGAACATGGGGCAGACGGGGAGATCGGGGAAGTCATCACAATCTGGCTGGAAGAGAGAGAGAGACAAACAGATTCATTATTCACAAGCAAGAGGGCAGCACGGTAGCACAGCGGTTAGCACTGCGGCTTCACAGTGCCAGGGTCCCAGGTTCGATTCCCGGCTTGGGTCACTGTCTGTGCGGAGTCTGCACGTTCTCCCCGTGTCTGCGTGGGTTTCCTCCGGGTGCTCCGGTTTCCTCCCACAAGTCCCGCAAGACGTGCTGTTAGATAGAACATAGAACATAGAACAATACAGCGCAGTACAGGCCCTTCGGCCCACGATGTTGCACCGAAACAAAAGCCATCTAACCTACACTATGCCATTATCATCCATATGTTTATCCAATAAACTTTTAAATGCCCTCAATGTTGGCGAGTTCACTACTGTAGCAGGTAGGGCATTCCACGGCCTCACTACTCTTTGCGTAAAGAACCTACCTCTGACCTCTGTCCTATATCTATTACCCCTCAGTTTAAAGCTATGTCCCCTCGTGCCAGCCATTTCCATCCGCGGGAGAAGGCTCTCACTGTCCACCCTATCCAACCCCCTGATCATTTTGTATGCCTCTATTAAGTCTCCTCTTAACCTTCTTCTCTCCAACGAAAACAACCTCAAGTCCATCAGCCTTTCCTCATAAGATTTTCCCTCCATACCAGGCAACATCCTGGTAAATCTCCTCTGCACCCGCTCCAAAGCCTCCACGTCCTTCCTATAATGCGGTGACCAGAACTGTACGCAATACTCCAAATGCGGCCGTACCAGAGTTCTGTACAGCTGCAACATGACCTCCTGACTCCGGAACTCAATCCCTCTACCAATAAAGGCCAACACTCCATAGGCCTTCTTCACAACCCTATCAACCTGGGTGGCAACTTTCAGGGATCTATGTACATGGACACCTAGATCCCTCTGCTCATCCACACTTCGAAGAACTTTACCATTAGCCAAATATTCCGCATTCCTGTTATTCCTTCCAAAGTGAATCACCTCACACTTCTCTACATTAAACTCCATTTGCCACCTCTCAGCCCAGCTCTGCAGCTTATCTATGTCCCTCTGTACCCTGCTACATCCTTCCACACTGTCGACAACACCACCGACTTGAGTATCGTCTGCAAATTTACTCACCCACCCTTCTGCGCCTTCCTCTAGGTCATTGATAAAAATGACAAACAGCAATGGCCCCAGAACAGATCCTTGTGGTACTCCACTTGTAACTGAACTCCATTCTGAACATTTCCCATCAACCACCACCCTCTGTCTTCTTTCAGCTAGCCAATTTCTGATCCACATCTCTAAATCACCCTCAATCCCCAGCCTCCGTATTTTCTGCAATAGCCTACCGTGGGGAACCTTATCAAACGCTTTGCTGAAATCCATATACACCACATCAACTGCTCTACCCTCGTCTACCTGTTCAGTCACCTTCTCAAAGAACTCGATAAGGTTTGTGAGGCATGACCTACCCTTCACAAAGCCATGCTGACTATCCCTGATCATATTATTCCTATCTAGATGATTATAAATCTTGTCTCTTATAATCCCCTCCAAGAATTTACCCACTACAGACGTGAGGCTCACCGGTCTATAGTTGCTGGGGTTGTCTCTGCTCCCCTTTTTGAACAAAGGGACCACATTTGCTATCCTCCAGTCCTCTGGCACTATTCCTGTAGCCAATGATGACATAAAAATCAAAGCCAAAGGTCCAGCAATCTCTTCCCTGGCCTCCCAGAGAATCCTAGGATAAATCCCATCAGGCCCCGGGGACTTATCTATTTTCAGCCTGTCCAGAATTGCCAACACCTCTTCCCTACGTACCTCAATGCCATCTATTCTAATAGCCTGGGTCTCAGCATTCTCCTCCACAACATTATCTTTTTCCTGAGTGAATACTGACGAAAAATATTCATTTAGTATCTCGCCTATCTCTTCAGACTCCACACACAACTTCCCATCCCTGTGATGGATGAATTGGACATTCTGAATTCTCCTTCTGTGTTCAATTTACATAGATGATTTGGAGTTGGGGACCAAGGGCAATGTGTCCAAGTTTGCAGACGACACTAAGATAAGTGGTAAAGCAAAAAGTGCAGAGGATACTGGAAGTCTGCAGAGGGATTTGGATAGTTTAAGTGAATGGGCTAGGGTCTGGCAGATGGAATACAATGTTGACAAATGTGAGGTTATCCATTTTGGTAGGAATAACAGCAAAAGGGATTATTATTTAAATGATAAAATATTAAAACATGTTGCTGTGCAGAGAGACCTGGGTGTGCTAGTGCATGAGTCGCAAAAAGTTGGTTTACAGGTGCAACAGGTGATTAAGAAGGCAAATGGAGTTGTGTCCTTCATTGCTAGAGGGATGGAGTTTAATACTAGGGAGGTTATGCTGCAATTGTATAAGGTGTTAGTGAGACCACACCTGGAGTATTGTGTTCAGTTTTGGTCTCCTTACTTGAGAAAGGACGTACTGGCACTGGAGGGTGTGCAGAGGAGATTCACTAGGTTAATCCCAGAGCTGAAGGGGTTGGATTACGAGGAGAGGTTGAATAGACTGGGACTGTACTTGTTGGAATTTAGAAGGATGAGGGGGGATTGTATAGAAACATATAAGATTATGAAGGGAATAGATAGGATAGATGCGGGCAGGTTGTTTCCACTGGTGGGTGAAAGCAGAACTAGAGGCCATAGCCTCAAAATAAGGGGAAGTAGATTTAGGACTGAGTTTAGGAGGAACTTCTTCACCCACAGGGTTGTGAATCTATGGAATTCCTTGCCCAGTGAAGCAGTCGAGGCTCCTTCATGAAATGTTTTTAAGATAAAGAGAGATCGTTTTTTGAAGAATAAAGGGATTAAGGGTTATGGTGTTCGGGCCGGAAAGTGGAGCTGAGTCCACAAAAGATCAGCCATGATCTCATTGAATGGTGGAGCAGGTTCGAGGGGCCAGGTGGCCGACTCCTGCTCCGAGTTCTGATGTTCTTATGTACCCGAACAGGCGCCGGAATGTGGCGACTAGGGGATTTTCACAGTGACTTCATTGCAGTGTTAATGTCAGCCTACTTGTGACAATAATAAAGATTAAAAAGGAAAATTGAGTTAGCTAAAAGCATAAGATCTCACCCAGATTTATGGAATCAGGGATAAAGCTTTGGATTGGAGTTAGAGAGAGGAAACTGATTAAAAACCTCCCTGCCACAAGCAAAGAGCATTATTAATCCCGTTGCTGACAGCTCCAAGCGAAATCCGACCCACAAACTCACCTCCTCGTCAGAAGAATAGTTAGGGGAAGTTCGAACAATTCCCAGACCTGAAACAGACAAACACAGACTATTAACAATGAGAAGAGATGTACAGACCACTTGTAGTTAGTTACTAACTCAGCTGGCCAGAGGACCTTTAAAAGTGTCACAGAATCATAAAATCCCAATGCTGCAGAACAAAGCCATTCGACCCATCGACTCTGCACCGACCCTCCCAAAGAGCCCCTTCCCCAGGCCCACTCCCCCGCACTATCCCCGTAATCCCACCGAACATTTTTCACACTAAGGGGCAATTTATCGCGGCCAATCCAACTAACCTGCACATCTTTGGACTGTGGGAGGAAACCGGAGCACCCGGAGGAAACCCACGCACACACGGGGAGAACGTGCAGACTCCGCACAGACAGTGACCCAGCGGTGAATCGAACCTGGGACCCTGGAGCTGTGAGACAGCAGTGTTAGCCCGGGTCCCTGGCACTGTGAGGCAGCAGTGTTTGCCCGGGTCCCTGGCACTGTGAGGCAGCAGTGTTAACCCGGGTCCCTGGCACTGTGAGACAGCAGTGTTAGCCCGGGTCCCTGGCACTGTGAGGCAGCAGTGTTAACCCGGGTCCCTGGCTCTGTGAGACAGCAGTGTTAACCCGGGTACCAGGCATTGTGAGACAGCAGTGTTAACCCGGGTCCCTGGCTCTGTGAGACAGCAGTGTTAATCCGGGTCCCTGGCTCTGTGAGACAGCAGTGTTAACCCGGGTCCCTGGCACTGTGAAACAGCAGTGTTAACCCGGGTCCCTGGCACTGTGAGACAGCAGTGTTAACCCGGGTCCCTGGCACTGTGAGACAGCTGTGTTAACTCGGGTCCCTGGCACTGTGAGACAGCAGTGTTAACCCGGGTCCCTGGCACTGTGAGACAGCAGTGTTAACCCGGGTCCCTGGCACTGTGAGACAGCAGTGTTAACCCAGGTCCCTGGCACTGTGAGACAGCAGTGTTAACCCGGGTCCCGACACTGTGAGGCAGCAGTGTTAACCCGGGTCCCTGGCACTGTGAGACAGCTGTGTTAACTCGGGTCCCTGGCACTGTGAGACAGCAATGTTAACCCGGGTCCCTGGCACTGTGAGACAGCAGCGTTAACCCGGGTCCCTGGCACTGTGAGACAGCAGTGTTAACCCGGGTCCCTGGCACTGTGAGACAGCAGTGTTAACCCGGGTCCCTGGCACTGTGAGACAGCAGTGTTAACCCGGGTCCCTGGCACTGTGAGACAGCAGTGTTAACCCGTGTCCCTGGCACTGTGAGACAGCAGTGTTAACCAGGGTCCCTGGCTCTGTGAGACAGCAGTGTTAACCCGGGTCCCTGGCACTGTGAGACAGCAGTGTTAACCCGGGTCCCTGGCACTGTGAGACAGCAGTGTTAACCCAGGTCCCTGGCACTGTGAGGCAGCAGTGTTAACCCGGGTCCCTGGCACTGTGAGACAGCAGTGTTAACCCGGGTCCCTGGCACTGTGAGACAGCAGTGTTAACCCGTGTTCCTGGTACTGTGAGACAGCAGTGTTAACCCGGGTCCCTGGCACTGTGAGACAGCAGTGTTAACCCGGGTACCCGGCACTGTGAGACAGCAGTGTTAACCCGGGTCCCTGGCACTGTGAGACAGCAGTGTTAACCCGGGTCCTTGGCACAGTGAGACAGCAGTGTTAACCCGGGTCCCTGGCACTGTGAGACAGCAGTGTTAACCCGGGTACCCGGCACTGTGAGACAGCAGTGTTAACCCAGGTCCCTGGCACTGTGAGACAGCAGTGTTAACCCGGGTCCCTGGCACTGTGAGACAGCAGTGTTAACCCGGGTCCCTGGCACTGTGAGACAGCAGTGTTAACCCGGGTCCCTGGCACTGTGAGACAGCAGTGTTAACCCGGGTCCCTGGCACTGTGAGACAGCAGTGTTAACCCGGGTCCCTGGCACTGTGAGACAGCAGTGTTAACCCGGGTCCCTGGCGCTGTGAGACAGCAGTGTTAACCCGGGTCCCTGGCACTGTGGGACAGCAGTGTTATCCCGGGTCCCTTGCACAGTGAGACAGCAGTGTTAACCCGGGTCTCTGGTGCTGTGAGACAGCAGTGTTAACCCGGGTCCCTGGCACTGTGAGACAGCAGTGTTACCCCGGGTCCCTGGCACTGTGAGACAGCAGTGTTAAGCCGGGTCCCTGGCACTGTGAGACAGCAGTGTTAACCCGGGTCCCTGGCACTGTGAGACAGCAGTGTTAACCCAGGTCCCTGGCTCTGTGAGACAGCAGTGTTAATCCGGGTCCCTGGCACTGTGAGACAGCAGTGTTAACCCGGGTCCCTGGCACTGTGAAACAGCAGTGTTAACCCGGGTCCCTGGCACTGTGAGACAGCAGTGTTAACCCGGGTCCCTGGCACTGTGAGACAGCTGTGTTAACTCGGGTCCCTGGCACTGTGAGACAGCAGTGTTAACCCGGGTCCCTGGCACTGTGAGACAGCAGTGTTAACCCGGGTCCCTGGCACTGTGAGACAGCAGTGTTAACCCAGGTCCCTGGCACTGTGAGACAGCAGTGTTAACCCGGGTCCCGACACTGTGAGGCAGCAGTGTTAACCCGGGTCCCTGGCACTGTGAGACAGCTGTGTTAACTCGGGTCCCTGGCACTGTGAGACAGCAATGTTAACCCGGGTCCCTGGCACTGTGAGACAGCAGCGTTAACCCGGGTCCCTGGCACTGTGAGACAGCAGTGTTAACCCGGGTCCCTGGCACTGTGAGACAGCAGTGTTAACCCGGGTCCCTGGCACTGTGAGACAGCAGTGTTAACCCGGGTCCCTGGCACTGTGAGACAGCAGTGTTAACCCGGGTCCCTGGCACTGTGAGACAGCAGTGTTAACCCGGGTCCCTGGCACTGTGAGACAGCAGTGTTAACCCGGGTCCCTGGCACTGTGAGACAGCTGTGTTAACTCGGGTCCCTGGCACTGTGAGGCAGCAATGTTAACCCGAGTCCCTGGCACTGTGAGACAGCAGCGTTAACCCGGGTCCCTGGCACTGTGAGACAGCAGTGTTAACCCGGGTCCCTGGCACTGTGAGACAGCAGTGTTAACCCGGGTCCCTGGCACTGTGAGACAGCAGCGTTAACCCGGGTCCCTGGCTCTGTGAGACAGCAGTGTTAACCCGGGTCCCTGGCACTGTGAGACAGCAGTGTTAACCCGGGTCCCTGGCACTGTGAGACAGCAGTGTTAACCCGGGTCTCTGGCTCTGTGAGACAGCAGTGTTAATCGGGGCCCTGGCACTGTGAGACAGCAGTGTTAACCCGGGTCCCTGGCACTGTGAGACAGCAGTGTTAACCCGGGTCCCTGGCACTGTGAGACAGCAGTGTTAACCCGGGTCCCTGGCACTGTGAGGCAGCAGTGTTAACCCGGGTCCCTGGCACTGTGAGACAGCAGTGTTAACCCGGGTCCCTGGCACTGTGAGACAGCAGTGTTAACCCGTGTTCCTGGTACTGTGAGACAGCAGTGTTAACCCGGGTCCCTGGCACTGTGAGACAGCAGTGTTAACCCGGGTACCCGGCACTGTGAGACAGCAGTGTTAACCCGGGTCCCTGGCACTGTGAGACAGCAGTGTTAACCCGGGTCCCTGGCACAGTGAGACAGCAGTGTTAACCCGGGTCCCTGGCACTGTGAGACAGCAGTGTTAACCCGGGTACCCGGCACTGTGAGACAGCAGTGTTAACCCGGGTCCCTGGCACTGTGAGACAGCAGTGTTAACCCGGGTCCCTGGCACAGTGAGACAGCAGTGTTAACCCAGGTCCCTGGCACTGTGAGACAGCAGTGTTAACCCGGGTCCCTGGCACTGTGAGACAGCAGTGTTAACCCGGGTCCCTGGCACTGTGAGACAGCAGTGTTAACCCGGGTCCCTGGCGCTGTGAGACAGCAGTGTTAACCTGGGTCCCTGGCACTGTGAGACAGCAGTGTTAACCCGGGTCCCTGGCGCTGTGAGACAGCAGTGTTAACCCGGGTCCCTGGCACTGTGGGACAGCAGTGTTATCCCGGGTCCCTTGCACAGTGAGACAGCAGTGTTAACCCGGGTCTCTGGTGCTGTGAGACAGCAGTGTTAATCCGGGTCCCTGGCACTGTGAGACAGCAGTGTTACCCCGGGTCCCTGGCACTGTGAGACAGCAGTGTTAAGCCCGGTCCCTGGCACTGTGAGACAGCAGTGTTAACCCGGGTCCCTGGCACTGTGAGACAGCAGTGTTAACCCAGGTCCCTGGCTCTGTGAGACAGCAGTGTTAATCCGGGTCCCTGGCACTGTGAGACAGCAGTGTTAACCCGGGTCCCTGGCACTGTGAAACAGCAGTGTTAACCCGGGTCCCTGGCACTGTGAGACAGCAGTGTTAACCCGGGTCCCTGGCACTGTGAGACAGCTGTGTTAACTCGGGTCCCTGGCACTGTGAGACAGCAGTGTTAACCCGGGTCCCTGGCACTGTGAGACAGCAGTGTTAACCCGGGTCCCTGGCACTGTGGGACAGCAGTGTTAACCCAGGTCCCTGGCACTGTGAGACAGCAGTGTTAACCCGGGTCCCGACACTGTGAGGCAGCAGTGTTAACCCGGGTCCCTGGCACTGTGAGACAGCTGTGTTAACTCGGGTCCCTGGCACTGTGAGACAGCAATGTTAACCCGGGTCCCTGGCACTGTGAGACAGCAGCGTTAACCCGGGTCCCTGGCACTGTGAGACAGCAGTGTTAACCCGGGTCCCTGGCACTGTGAGACAGCAGTGTTAACCCGGGTCCCTGGCACTGTGAGACAGCAGTGTTAACCCGGGTCCCTGGCACTGTGAGACAGCAGTGTTAACCCGGGTCCCTGGCACTGTGAGACAGCAGTGTTAACCCGGGTCCCTGGCACTATGAGACAGCTGTGTTAACTCGGGTCCCTGGCACTGTGAGACAGCAATGTTAACCCGAGTCCCTGGCACTGTGAGACAGCAGCGTTAACCCGGGTCCCTGGCACTGTGAGACAGCAGTGTTAACCCGGGTCCCTGGCACTGTGAGACAGCAGTGTTAACCCGGGTCCCTGGCACTGTGAGACAGCAGCGTTAACCCGGGTCCCTGGCTCTGTGAGACAGCAGTGTTAACCCGGGTCCCTGGCACTGTGAGACAGCAGTGTTAACCCGGGTCCCTGGCACTGTGAGACAGCAGTGTTAACCCGGGTCTCTGGCTCTGTGAGACAGTAGTGTTAATCGGGGCCCTGGCACTGTGAGACAGCAGTGTTAACCCGGGTCCCTGGCACTGTGAGACAGCAGTGTTAACCCGGGTCCCTGGCACTGTGAGACAGCAGTGTTAACCCGGGTCCCTGGCACTGTGAGGCAGCAGTGTTAACCCGGGTCCCTGGCACTGTGAGACAACAGTGTTAACCCGGGTCCCTGGCACTGTGAGACAGCAGTGTTAACCCGGGTCCCTGGCACTGTGAAACAGCAGTGTTAACCCGGGTCCCTGGCACTGTGAGACAGCAGTGTTAACCCGGGTCGCTGGCACTGTGAGACAGCAGTGTTAACCCGGGTCCCTGGCACTGTGAAACAGCAGTGTTAACCCGGGTCCCTGGCTCTGTGAGACAGCAGTGTTAACCCGGGTCCCTGGCACTGTGAGACAGCAGTGTTAACCCGGGTCCCTGGCACTGTGAGACAGCAGTGTTAATCCGGGTCCCTGGCACTGTGAGGCAGCAGTGTTAACCCGGGTCCCTGGCACTGTGAGACAACAGTGTTAACCCGGGTCCCTGGCACTGTGAGACAGCAGTGTTAACCCGGGTCCCTGGCACTGTGAAACAGCAGTGTTAACCCGGGTCCCTGGCACTGTGAGACAGCAGTGTTAACCCGGGTCCCTGGCACTGTGAGACAGCAGTGTTAACCAGGGTCCCTGGCACTGTGAGACAGCAGTGTTAACCCGAGTCCCTGGCACTGTGAGACAGCAGTGTTAACCCAGGTCCCTGGCACTGTGAGACAGCAGTGTTAACCCGGGTCCCTGGCACTGTGAGACAGCAGTGTTAACCCGGGTCCCTGGCACTGCGGGACAGCAGTGTTAACCCGGGTCCCTGGGACTGTGAGACAGCATGTTAACCCGGGTCCCTGGCACTGTGAGACAGCAGTGTTAACCCGGGTCCCTGGCACTGTGAGACAGCAGTGTTAACCCGGGTCCCTGGCACTGCGGGACAGCAGTGTTAACCCGGGTCCCTGGGACTGTGAGACAGCATGTTAACCCGGGTCCCTGGCACTGTGAGGCAGCAGTGTTAACCCGGGTCCCTGGCACTGCGGGACAGCAGTGTTAACCCGGGTCCCTGGGACTGTGAGACAGCAGTGTTAACCCGGGTCCCTGGCGCTGAGACAGCAGTGTTAACCCGGGTCCCTGGCACTGCGGGACAGCAGTGTTAACCCGGGTCCCTGGGACTGTGAGACAGCAGTGTTAACCCGGGTCCCTGGCACTGTGAGACAGCAGTGTTAACCCGGGTCCCTGGCACTGTGAGACAGCAGTGTTAACCCGGGTCCCTGGCACTGTGAGACAGCAGTGTTAACCCGGGTCCCTGGCTCTGTGAGACAGCAGTGTTAACCCGGGTCCCTGGCACTGTGAGACAGCAGTGTTAACCCGGGTCCCTGGGACTGTGAGACAGCAGTGTTAACCCGGGTCCCTGGCACTGTGAGACAGCAGTGTTAACCCAGGTCCCGACACTGTGAGGCCTCAGAACCATGTTTGAAATCAAAACATTGTAAGTGGGAATCGATGTTCCCATAGGCTCAATGGTGCAAACGCCTCAGCACGTTACCCGGTCAATGTGGGGGATATAATGGGAACATCGATCACCGTCCGTTGCCTGGTTAATCTTGAATTTCTGAGCACATATCAAACACAACATCAGCATCTCAGTTCATTAGAATCGACACGATTGTGGCAAAAACATTAAAAAGATTAAAACACTTCTTTGCAACCTGACAAAGACATTTCGAGCTGTGCAGTCAAACAGGTGGGCACGCGGATCGTCCCGGCAATCAGTATTAAACCATGTGTGAAACTGCTCGACGTCACGTCCCGGCTCACTCCCACTTAAAATCTGCCTTAAAAACGTTGAGTTAGAGGGCAGCTCGGCAGCACAGTGGTTAGCACAGCTGCCTCACGGGGCAGCACAGTGGTTAGCACTGCTGCCTCACGGGGCAGCACAGTGGTTAGCACTGCTGCCTCACGGGGCAGCACAGTGGTTAGCACTGCTGCATCACGGGGCAGCACAGTGGTTAGCACTGCTGCCTCACGGGGCAGCACGGTGGTTAGCACAGCTTCCTCACGGGGCAGCACAGTGGTTAGCACTGCTGCCTCACGGGGCAGCACGGTGGTTAGCACTGCTGCCTCAGGGGGCAGCACAGTGGTTAGCACAGCTGCCTCACGGGGCAGCACGGTGGTTAGCACTGCTGCCTCACGGGGCAGCACGGTGGTTAGCACTGCTGCCTCACGGGGCAGCACGGTGGTTAGCACTGCTGCATCACGGGGCAGCACGGTGGTTAGCACTGCTGCCTCAGGGGGCAGCACAGTGGTTAGCACTGCTGCCTCACGGGGCAGCACGGTGGTTAGCACTGCTGCCTCAGGGGGCAGCACAGTGGTTAGCACTGCTGCCTCAGGGGGCAGCACAGTGGTTAGCACTGCTGCCTCACGGGGCGGCACAGTGGTTAGCACTGCTGCCTCACGGGGCAGCACGGTGGTTAGCACAGCTGCCTCACAGGGGTGGCACAGTGGTTAGCACTGCTGCCTCACGGGGCAGCACGGTGGTTAGCACAGCTTCCTCACGGGGCAGCACAGTGGTTAGCACTGCTGCCTCACGGGGCAGCACGGTGGTTAGCACTGCTGCCTCAGGGGGCAGCACAGTGGTTAGCACAGCTGCCTCACGGGGCAGCTCAGTGGTTAGCACTGCTGCCTCACGGGGCAGCACGGTGGTTAGCACTGCTGCCTCAGGGGGCAGCACAGTGGTTAGCACAGCTGCCTCACGGGGCAGCACAGTGGTTAGCACTGCTGTCTCACGGGGCAGCACAGTGGTTAGCACAGCTGCCTCACGGGGCAGCACGGTGGTTAGCACTGCTGCCTCACGGGGCAGCACAGTGGTTAGCACAGCTGCCTCACGGGCAGCACGGTGGTTAGCACTGCTGCCTCACGGGACAGCACAGTGGTTAGCACTGCTGCCTCACGGGGCAGCACAGTGGTTAGCACTGCCGCATCACGGGGCAGCACAGTGGTTAGCACTGCTGCCTCACGGGGCAGCACAGTGGTTAGCACTGCTGCCTCACGGGGCAGCACAGTGGTTAGCACTGCTGCATCACGGGGCAGCACAGTGGTTAGCACTGCTGCCTCACGGGGCAGCACAGTGGTTAGCACTGCTGCCTCACGGGGCAGCACAGTGGTTAGCACAGCTGCCTCACAGGGGTGGCACAGTGGTTAGCACTGCTGCCTCACCGGGCAGCACAGTGGTTAGCACTGCTGCCTCACGGGGCAGCACAGTGGTTAGCACTGCTGCCTCACGGGGCAGCACAGTGGTTAGCACTGCTGCATCACGGGGCAGCACAGTGGTTAGCACTGCTGCCTCACGGGGCAGCACAGTGGTTAGCACTGCTGCCTCACGGGGCAGCACAGTGGTTAGCACTGCTGCATCACGGGGCAGCACAGTGGTTAGCACTGCTGCCTCACGGGGCAGCACAGTGGTTAGCACTGCTGCCTCACGGGGCAGCACAGTGGTTAGCACAGCTGCCTCACAGGGGTGGCACAGTGGTTAGCACAGCTGCCTCACGGGGCAGCACAGTGGTTAGCACTGCTGCCTCACGGAGCAGCACAGTGGTTAGCACTGCTGCCTCACCGGGCAGCACAGTGGTTAGCACAGCTGCCTCACGGGGCAGCACAGTGGTTAGCACTGCTGCCTCACGGGGCAGCACGGTGGTTAGCACTGCTGCCTTCACGGGGCAGCACGGTGGTTAGCACTGCTGCCTCACGGGGCAGCACAGTGGTTAGCACCACGACCTCGTGGGCAGCACATTGGCTAGCACTGCCACATCACAGGCAGCACATTGGCTAGCACTGCCACGTCTCGGTGCAGCACGGTGGTTAGCACTGCTGCCTCACGGGGCAGCACAGTGGTTAGCACTGCTGCCTTCACGGGGCAGCACGGTGGTTAGCACTGCTGCCTCACGGGGCAGCACAGTGGTTAGCACCACGACCTCGTGGGCAGCACATTGGCTAGCACTGCCACATCACAGGCAGCACATTGGCTAGCACTGCCACGTCTCGGTGCAGCACGGTGGTTAGCACTGCTGCCTCACGGGGCAGCACAGTGGTTAGCACCATGGCCTCACATGGCAGCACATTGGCTAGCACTGCTGCATCACGGGCAGTACAGTGGTTAGCACTACTGCCTCGCGGCACAGCACAGTGGTTAGCACTGCTGTGTCACGGTGCCGAGGTCCCGGGTTTGATCCCGGCTCTGGGTCACTGTCCGTGTGGAGTTTGCACATTCTCTCCGAGTCTGCGTGTGTCTCACTCCCACAACCCAAAGATGTGCGGGGCAGGTTTATTGGCCGCGCTAAACTGCCCCTTAATTGGAAAGGAAGATAAATTGGGCACTCTGAATCTGAGTGACCCACAGCCTCCACCCCTCCCTGGGGAAGAAATTCCAAAGACCCGCGACCCTCTCAGTGCAAACATTTTTCCTCATCTTTGTCTGAAATGGGAGAACCCCCCCCCCACCCCGGCTGTGACCCCCCCCCCGGATGTGACCCCCTCCCCCCCACCCCGGCTGTGACCACCCCCCCCCCCCACCGGCTGTGACCACCCCCCCGGCAGTGACCAACCCCCACCCCGGCTGTGACCGCCCCCCCCCCAGCTGTGACACCCCCCCCGGGTGTGACCCCCCCCCCCCCCGGATGTGACCCCCTCACCCCACCGGCTGTGACCACCCCCCCCCCCTCCCCCGGCAGTGACCAACCCCCCCCCCCCGGCTGTGACCCCCCCCGGCTGTGACCCCCCCCCCCCCGGCTGTGACCCCCCACCCCGGCTGTGACCCCCCCCCCCCGGCCCGGATGTGACCCCCCCCCCGGCTGTGACACCCCCCCCCCCGGCCCGGATGTGACCCCCCCCCCGGCTGTGACCCCCCCCCCCCCCGGCCCGGATGTGACCCCCCCCCCCCCCGGCTGTGACACCCCCCCCCAGCTGTGACCCCCCCCCCCCGGCTGTGACCCCCCCTGGCTGTGACCCCCCCCCTCCCCGGCTGTGACCCCCCCCCCCCGGCTGTGACCCCCCCACCTCCACCCCCCACCCCACCCACATGCCTTTAGCGAAGAAGATATCCAGCCTGAACCAAAAGAATACGCAGGGCTCCAGATGTGGCGTCACTGAGGCAGTTGAAACTCCACTTCCCGACCTTTATTCACGATTCCCAACGCAATGAGGGACAAGAGAAGTCGGCTGAGAGACAGGGACACAGGGTAGGTACAGACGGGCATCTCTCAGGCTGGAGACGGGCTGAAGGTGGTTTCCCCCGGGGCTCAGTGTTCGGACCCTGGCTTTTTCTGATTAAAATAAATGATTTAGGGGTGGGTGTTGAAGTAAAAATCTTTTAATTTGCAGATGACACTAAGCCAGGGAGAATACGGAAGTGTGAGGATGATGGGGAGCGGCTTCAGAGGGACATTGACCAGGTGGCCAAATGGGCAGACACCTGGCAGGTGAACTTCAACGCAGAGAGATGGGAGGTGATGCATTTTGATAGCAGAAACACGGGGAGACAATACAGGCTCAACGGTACAACTGTGAGGGGAGTCCAGGAGCAGGGCGACCTCGGGGGTGAAGAGCATCATTCTCCGAAGGTGGCCAGGCAAGTTGAAACAGTTGTTAAGAAGGCTTAGAGCATCCTTGGGTTTATAAATAGAGGCACAGAGTATAAAAGCAAGGAGGTGATGCTGCACCTCCACAAATCATTGGCCTGACCACATTTGGAGTATTGTGTTCCGGTCTGGGCACCTTATTTAAGGAAGGATGTTAAAGCCCTGGAGAGAGTGCAGAGGAGATTTACTAGAATGATGCCAGGAATGAGGAATTTTAGGTACAAGGAAAGATTGGAGAAATTGGGCTTGTTCTCCTCGGAGCAGAGAAGATTAAGAGGCGGCCTTATTGAGGTGCTCTAAATTCCGAACAATTGTGGCAGGGTAAAAGAAGGATGTTCTGTTTCCACTGGTTGGTTTGTCAGTGACCAAGGGGTCACAATTTCAAGATGGTCAGCGAGAGAGCTGGGAGTGAGATGGGGAGAAACGTCTTTACTCAGAGCGCTGTTGGGGTTTGGAATGCGCTGCCTGGGAGAGGGGTGGAGGCGGATTCCACAGGAGGTTTCAAAAGAGAGCTGGAAATATATTTGAACGTGATGAATTTAGAGGGCGACGGAGGTGGGGCTGGGGAATGGGACTAGTTGGGTTGCTCCTTTGGGAGCCGGTGCTGACACGATGGGCAGAATGGCCGCCTTCCTGCATTCCATCTGCCGTCCTAAAGACTCAGTAAACCTGCAGACAAACTGTCCCTGAGTCACCGACCAGGACACCCAGATATTCCGTACCTCAGCGTTCTGCAATCTCTCTCCATCTCAATCATTTAATCTCCATTTGCCACAAGTCTGCCCACTCACCGACCCTGTCCATGTCCCTCAGGAGGAGTTCGACACCTCTTCGCAACTTACATTTCTATCTTTATGTGGTCAGCAGTTTGAGCTCCCATTCTCCCCCCACCTCCAATCACTGATATGGGTCGGAGATATGTGAGGTCCCAGCACTAAGCCCGATGGTACGCCACGAGGAACACACAGGACACAGGGGACAACTTCCCTACTCTCCCTCCAATAGTCACTCGAGGAGTTTTTAGGAATGCCTCGAAAGACAAGGAGGGAGTCTTCGATTAATGTCTGATCTGAAATACCCTCTGACAGTGCAGCACTCCCTCATTACTGACCATCTGACAGTGTGGCACTCCCTCAGTACTGACCCTCTGACAGTGCTGCACTCCCTCAGTACTGACCCTCTGACAGTGCGGCACTCCCTCAGTACTGACCCTCTGACAGTGCGGTACTCCCTCAGTACTGACCCTCTGACAGTGCAGCACTCCCTCAGCACTGACCCTCTGACAGTGCGGCACTCCCTCAGTACTGACCCTCTGACAGTGCGGGGCTCCCTCAGTACTGACCCTCTGACAGTGCGGCACTCCCTCAGTACTGACCCTCTGACACTGCGGCACTCCCTCAGTACTGACCCTTTGACAGTGCGGGGCTCCCTCAGTACTGACCCTCTGACAGTGCAGCACTCCCTCAGTACTGACCCTCTGACAGTGCAGCACTCCCTCAGTACTGACCCTCTGACAGTGCGGCACTCCCTCAGCACTGACCCTCTGACAGTGCGGCACTCCCTCAGTACTGACCCTCTGACAGTGCAGCACTCCCTCAGTACTGACCCTCTGACAGTGCGGCACTCCCTCAGTACTGACCCTCTGACAGTGCGGCGCTCCCTCAGTACTGACCCTCTGACAGTGCGGCGCTCCCTCAGCACTGACCCTCTGACAGTGCAGCACTCCCTCAGTACTGACCCTCTGACAGTGCAGCACTCCCTCAGTACTGACCCTCTGACAGTGCGGCACTCCCTCAGTACTGACCCTCTGACAGTGCGGCGCTCCCTCAGTACTGACCCTCTGACAGTGCTGCACTCCCTCAGTACTGACCCTCTGACAGTGCGGCACTCCCTCAGTACTGACCCTCTGACAGTGCGGCGCTCCCTCAGTACTGACCCTCTGACAGTGCGGCGCTCCCTCAGTACTGACCCTCTGACAGTGCAGCACTCCCTCATTACTGACCATCTGACAGTGCGGCACACCCTCAGTACTGACCCTCTGACAGTGCAGCACTCCCTCAGTACTGACCCTCTGACAGTGCGGCACTCCCTCAGTACTGACCCTCTGACAGTGCGGCACTCCCTCTGTACTGACCCTCTGACAGTGCGGCACTCCCTCAGTACTGACCGTCTGACAGTGCAGCACTCCCTCAGTACTGACCCTCTGACAGTGCGGCACTCCCTCAGTACTGACCCTCTGACAGTGCGGCACTCCCTCAGTACTGACCCTCTGACAGTGCGGCACTCCCTCAGTACTGACTCTCTGACAGTGCAGCACTCCCTCAGTACTGACCGTCTGACAGTGCGGCGCTCCCTCAGTACTGACCCTCTGACAGTGCAGCACTCCCTCAGTACTGACCCTCTGACAGTGCGGCACTCCCTCAGTACTGACCCTCTGACAGTGCAGCACTCCCTCAGTACTGACCCTCTGACAGTGCGGCGCTCCCTCAGTACTGACCCTCTGACAGTGCGGCGCTCCCTCAGTACTGACCCTCTGACAGTGCGACTCCCTCAGTACTGACCCTCTGACAGTGCGGCACTCCCTCAGTACTGACCCTCTGACAGTGCAGCGCCCCCCTCAGTACTGACCCTCTGACAGTGCGGCACTCCCTCAGTACTGACGATTTCATGTTAATCCTGACCCTTCTCTCCGTACCAAATCCGGAATCATTGCAGGGTGCCCCCCCCTGTTCAGCTCCCCCGTTTCCCGGAACGTGAATAGAACATAGAACATAGAACACTACAGCACAGTACAGGCCCTTCGGCCCTCGATGTTGCGCCGACCTGTGAAACCACTCTAAAGCCCATCTACACTATTCCCTTATTGTCCATATGTCTATCCGATGACCATTTGAATGCCCTTCGTGTTGGCGAGTGCACTACTGTTGCAGGCAGGGCATTCCACGCCCTTACTACTCTCTGAGTAAAGAACCTACCTCTGACATCTGTCCTATATCTATCTCCCCTCAATTTAAAGCTATGTCCCCTCGTGCTAGACATCACCATCCGAGGAAAAAGGCTCTCACTGTCTACCCTATCTAATCCTCTGATCATCTTGTTTGCCTCAATTAAGTCACCTCTTAACCTTCTTCTCTCTCACGAAAACAGCCTCAAGTCCCTCAGCCTTTTCTCATAAGATCTTCCCTCCATACCAGGCAACATTCTGGTAAATCTTCTCTGCACCCTTTCCAAAGCTTCCACGTCCTTCCTATAATGCGGTGACCAGGACTGTACGCAATACTCCAAATGCGGCCGCACCAGAGTTTTGTACAGCTGCAACATGACCTCATGGCTCCGAAACTCAATTCCTTTACCAATAAAAGCTAACACACCATACGCCTTCTTAACAACCCTCTCAACCTGGGTGGCAACTTTCAGGGATCTATGTACATGGACACCGAGATCTCTCTGCTCATCCACACTACCAAGAATCTTACCATTAGCCCAGTACTCTGTCTTCCTGTTATTCCTTCCAAAATGAATCACCTCACACTTTTCTGCATTAAACTCCATTTGCCACCTCTCAGCCCAGCGCTGCAGCTTATCTATGTCCCTCTGTAACTTGAACATCCTTCCGCACTGTCCACAACTCCACCAACTTTAGTGTCATCTGCAAATTTACTCACCCATCCTTCTACGCCCTCCTCCAGGTCATTTATAAAAATGACAAACAGCAGTGGCCCCAAAACAGATCCTTGTGGTACACCACTAGTAACTGGACTCCAGTCAGAACATTTCCCATCAACCACCACCTTTTGTCTTCTTCCAGCTAGCCAATTTCTGATCCAAACTGCTAAATCACCCTGAATCACATGCCTCCGTATTTTCTGTAGTAGCCGACTGTGGGGAACCTTATCAAACGCTTTACTGAAATCCATATACACCACATCAACTACTTTACCCTCATCCACCTGTTTGGTCACCTTCTCAAAGAACTCAATAAGGTTTGTGAGGCACGACCTACCCTTCACAAAACCGTGTTGACTATCTCTAATCAAATTATTCCTTTCCAGATGATTATACATCCCATCTCTTATAAACCTTTCCAAGATTTTGCCCACAACAGAAGTAAAGCTCACTGGTCTATAGTTACCGGGGTTGTCTCTACTCCCCTTCTTGAACAAGGGGACAACATTTGCTATCCTCCAGTCTTCTGGCACTATTCCTGTAGACAAAGATGACTTAAAGATCAAAGCCAAAGGCTCAGCAATCTCCTCCCTAGCTTCCCAGAGAATCCTAGGATAAATCCCATCCGGCCCAGGGGACTTATCTATTTTCACACTTTCCAGAATTGCTAACACCTCCTCCTTATGAACCTCAAGCCCTTCTAGTCTAGTAGCCTGAATCTCAGTATTCCCCTCGACAACATTGTCTTTTTCCTGTGTGAATACTGACAAAAAATATTCATTTAGCACCTCCCCTATCTCCTTGGACTCCAAGCACAACTTCCCACTACTGTCCTTGACTGGCCCTACTCTTACCCTAGTCATTCATTTATTCCTGACATATCTATAGAAAGCTTTAGGGTTATCCTTGATCCTACCTGCCAAAGACTTCTCATGTCCCCTCCTGGCTCTTCTTAGCTCTCTCTTTAGGTCCTTCCTAGCTAACTTGTAACTCTCAAGCGCTCTTACTGAACCTTCATGTCTCATCTTTACATAAGCCTCCTTCTTCCTCATGACAAGTGTTTCGACTGCTTTAGTAACCACGGTTCCCTCACTCGACCACTTCCTCCCTGCCTGACAGGTACATACTTATCAAGGACACGCAGTAGCTGTTCCTTGAACAAGCTCCACATTTCCATTGTGCCCATCCCCTGCAGTTTTCCTCTCCATCCGATGCATCCTAAGTCTTGCCTCATCGCATCATAATTGCCTTTCCCCCAGATATAACTCTTGCCCTGCGGTATATACCTATCCCTTTCCATCACTAAAGTAAACGTAATCGAATTGTGGTCACTATCACCAAAGTGCTCACCTACCTCCAAATCTAACACCTGTCCTGGTTCAATTACCCAGTACTAAATCCAATATGGCCTCGCCTCTCGTTGGCCTATCTGCATACTGTGTCAGGAAACCCTCCTGCACACATTGGACAAAAACGGACCCATCTAAAGTACTCGAACTATAGCGTTTCCAGTTAATATTTGGAAAGTTAAAGTCCCCCATAACAACTACCCTGTTGCTTTCGCTCCTATCCAGAATCATCTTTGCAATCCTTTCCTCTACATCTATGGAACTTTTCGGAGGCCTATAGAAAACCCCTAACAGGGTGACCTCTCCTTTCCTGTTTCTAACCTCAGCCCATACTACCTCAGTAGACGAGTCCTCATCAAACGTCCTTTCTGTCACCGTAATACTGTCCTTGACTAACAATGCCACCCCTCCCCCTCTTTTACCACCTTCCCTGAGCTTACTGAAATATCGAAACCCCGGCACCTGCAACAACCATTCCTGTCCCTGCTCTATCCATGTCTCCGAAATGGCCACAACATCGAAGTCCCAGGTACCAACCCATGCCGCAAGTTCACCCACCTTATTCCGGATGCTCCTGGCATTGAAGAAGACACACTTTAAAAAACCCTAACCACCTGCAACTTTGAAACCTTACTCATGACCTCACTACTCTCAACCTCCTGTATGCTGGAGCTACAATTCAGGTTCCCAAGCCCCTGCTGAACTAGTTTAAACCCTCCCGAAGAGCATTAGCAAATTTCCCCCCCAGGATATTGGTACCCCTCTGGTCCAGGTGTAGACCATCCCGTTTGTAGAGGTCCCAGCGACCCCAGAATGAGCCCCAATTGTCCAGAAATCTGGAACCCTCCCTCCTGCAGCCCCCCCCCCTGTGAATGAGGGGCTGGGACCCACCCCACCGACTCGGCCAAGCAACAGCGAGACTGGCAGTCAGGCAGTGCCGGTCTCCCACCCTCGCCTCCTGCTACGTCACGCCTCTTTGTGCCGCGGGGGAGCTTCCCGTGCTTGGCAACGGGGAGCCCGGAAGCCAAACCTTCCCTCTTATCCCCACCCTCGCCGCCCCTGCTTTCCCGCTGACAATCCCCCCCCCCCAAATCAACGGCCCGGATCCCTGGGCAGGACTCTCTGCGAGGGCCGTGCACCGTTTGCCGCGATTCTATCTCCCCCCCCGTGGAGAACTGCGCCCCCCCCGTTTCTATCGCCACGGAAACCTGGCTCTCGGCAGGTGACGAAAGAAAAGCTTGCCTATCCATCGCGCCCGCACAATCGCGCCATGTCCCAAACTGGCTCCAATGGCCGAGCCCCGAAATCGTAGCGAACCTCAAATCGAGACAGTTCTCCTTCGATTATCGCGCCGGACGGGAAGTTTAACGCCGTTTAAAACTGTTTCCAATCAGACCCGCTCCCTTGTACTAAAACCCAACACTTTGTCAGGTTTATAAATCCCTCTGGTTTTAATCAGTAACATGTATACCATTGAAGTCACTCACCGGTGAAAAGGAGGAACAGGACGGCAGTGATGGTGCAGGCTTGGTTGATCATCGCGGGACGTCTGAACAGTGAGCTGGACACTCTGCTGGGAACGCTCTTTATACCAGCTCCCGCATCCTGGTCCACTGGTCACAGGTCAGCGGCTCCATCAATCTGACACCCGCCCGGGGGGGGGCGGAAACCCACCTCTCTCCAAACGGCCGGCTCCTGGTGCTGCGTTCAAACGCGGGTGAGGGGAGCGGGGACTTGGCAGAAGCCGCAGTGGCCGAGGAAGGGCCCGGAACCCCCCCCTCGCCCGGGCTGAATCCTGCATCCCCTGCCCCATAGCCGTCTCCGAATTGGGTCAGGCCCGGGGGGGTGGTGGTGGACGACACACGGACTGTCGGGGTGAAAAGGTTGGCAGTTAGACCAGCCTTTGGAGCAGGGGGTACGCACACCTGTCTGGTACGTCCCCCCCCCCCCTCCTCCCACACATTCTCCTGTCGAGTGGACTCCAACGCAACAAGCGAGACCCTGGGGGAGGGGGAGGAGAGAGGCGGCAGGGGGGGGGGGGGGGGGGGGAACTCTTCAAAGACACCCTCACAGCCTCTTCGGAAAAGTCCAACATCCCCACCCACAGCTGGGGGCCCCTGGGCCGGGTCCCCTCGCTCGCAGGAGGGCACATTCACAGGCGACGTCCTGCGAGGGTCTGCCCAAGGTGAAGAGGGGGTGGGCTTGCTCACGTCGAGCTTCCTCCTTTTCGGGCGGATAGAATTTACCCCCCCCCCCCCCCACACACACCCCGCACTAACCCTACAATGATACCCCTGAATGGGAACAATCGAGGACACAGGGGACCTCTGAAAGAAAAGCTTTGGGAATGCTCAGCGAGGAGGGGCTGCAGACCCGACACTCCTGCTGCTCGGAATCCCCATCGCCGAAAACCCGATGAGAGTGAAGTTCCACATTGACAGAGGTGTGAATTGACGTGGAGGCTCTGCTCCGCACCCCAGACCAGCCCATTGGCTCACGCTCACTTTGAGGCCCATTCGGCTTTGGCAACTCCGACTCCTCGCAGCCCAGCCGATTCCTACTTCCTATTTCTCTGTTTCCCGAGCGACGCTACGTTTATGCATCACGGCTTAAAAACCTGCTCTGTTCTCGGCAATGTCCCGGCGGCAACGACAGCTGGTGCCTGTGGCGCACTCTTGACCCACGGACAGCTGTAGCATTGAAGGCACCTGGAAGGCATTAAGGTCAGGGTTGGGTGCGGAAAGGGGTCACAGAGCTGGCAGTCAGCTGGACCGTGGCAGGCAGGTGTCTCCGAGGGCAGTGCGGGAACAGCCATTCGTCTGGGTCGGGGGGGGGGGAGGGCGGACATAGAGCCGGCTCCCAAACACTCACATTGAAAGGCAAAACAATTGCTGATAACAATTGGTCACCAGGCAGTTCCCATTCCCCTAAACTACTGCGCCCAACTGTTCCCTGACCACAGATTTGCCCAGCGCACACGGACGCTAATCGCCTCATTGCGTCGCCGCTTTCCTGCCCAATTCGTCCCGCTCCCCGTCCCCCTCCCCACTGCCCGTCCCCCTCCCCGCTCCCCGTCCCCCTCCCCACTGCCCGTCCCCCTCCCCGCTCCCCGCCCCCCTCCCCGCTGCCCGTCCCCCTCCCCGCTCCCCGTCCCCCTCCCCGCTGCCCGTCCCCCTCCCCGCTCCCCGCCCCCCTCCCCGCTACCCGTCCCCCTCCCCACTGCCCGGAACTTCTCCACCATCAGCTCGTTTTGCCATTCCCTTTTGAACGTCATGTATGAATTTTCTTGCTCCGAAACACCAGGCCATTCTTTACTTTTATTCATTCATGGGGGCGTGGGGGTCACTGGGCTGGGCCAGTATTTATTGCCCATCCCTAATTGCCCTCAAGGGGACAGTTAAGAAACACCCACATTGCTGTGGGTCTGGAGTCACGTGTAGGCCAGACCGGGTAAGGACGGCAGATTTCCTTCCCGAAAGGACATTGGTGAACCAGACGGGTTTTTACAACAATCGACACTGGTTCCATGGTCATCGCTAGACTTTTAATTCCAGGTTTTTATTGAATACTGAATATTGAATATTGAATTTCACCATCTGCTGGGGTGGGATTTGAACCTGAGACCCCAGAGTATTTCCCGGGGTTCCTGGAGTAGCCGTCTGCTATTCCAGATCATAACTCTCTGAGTGTCTAACCCTAACCCTAACCCTAACCCTAACCCGTCTGCTATTCCAGATCATAACTCTCTGAGTATCTAACCCTAACCCTAACCCAAACCCTAACCCTAACGCTCACCGTAACCTTTTCCTAACCCTAACCGTAACCCTATCCTAACCCTAACCCTAACTGTAACCTTATCCTAACCCTAACTGTAACCTTATCCTAACCCTAACCCTAACCGTAACCTTATCCTAACCCTAACTGTAACCCTATCCTAACCCTAACCGTAACCTTATCCTAACCCTAACTGTAACCCTATCCGAACCCTAACCATAACCGTAACCTTATCCTAACCGTAACCCTAACCGTAACCTTATCCTAACCCTAACCCTAACCGTAACCCTATCCTAACCCTAACCGTATAAAATCATTCCTGGTCCTTGCTGATATTTCTTTTTTTTTTTAAATAAATTTAGAATACCCAATTACTTGTTTCCAATTAAGGGGCAATTTATCGCGGCCAATCCACCTGCCCTGCATATCTTTGGGTTGTGGGGGCGAAATCCACGCAGACACGGGGAGAATGTGCAAACTCCACACGGACAGTGACCCAGAGCCGGGATCGAACCCGGGTCCTCGGCGCTGTGAGGCAGCAGTGCTAACCACTGTGCCACCCGTGCTGCCCTGCTTGCTGATATCTCTATAAGAGACGGGAAGCTTTGACGTTTAAACTCTTCCCCTCCTCTTTCCCCAGAATCCTCCCAGTTCTAAAGCGAGTGTGTAATAAAGATTGTTCAATATTGTGAGGAGAGAGTTGCTCTGGTCACGGAGTTATACGCAAGGGGGAAATGTATTTTCATGACAGACAGCAGTTGGATCAATCCCCCTGGCCCTGTGCCCTCTCACCTCCTCGCCCCCACGCCCCCTCACCCCCTCACCCCCTCGCCCCCACGCCCCCTCACCCCCTCACCCCCTTGCCCTTCGTACCCTCTCCCCTCACCCCTCGCCCCTCGCCCACTCACCCCTCACCCCTTCACCTCCTCATCCCTCGCCCCTCATCCCTCACGACTCGCCCCATCACCCCCTCGGCCCCTTGCCCCCATGCCCCCTCGCCCCCTCATCCCATTGCCCCCTTGCCCCTCACCCCCTCACCCCCTCACCCCCTTGCCCCCTCGCCCCCTCACCCCTCTTCCCCTTGCCCCTCACCCCCTTGCCCCTCACCCCCTTGCCCCTTGCCCGCTCTCCCCTCACCCCTCATCCCTCGCCACTCATCCCTCACGACTCGCCCCATCACCCCCTTTCCCCTCACCCCCTTGCCCCTTGCCCGCTCTCCCCTCACCCCTCATCCCTCGCCACTCATCCCTCACGACTCGCCCCATCACCCCCTCGCCCCCTCACCCCTTGCCCACTCGCCCTCTTGCCCCCTTATCCCTCCCCTCACCCCTTCGCCCCCTCACACCCTCGCCCCTCGCCCCATCGCCACTTGCCCTCTCACCCCTCGCCCCTGCGCCTCTCCGCCCCTCACCCCTCGCCCTCGCAACCCTCATCCACTCACCCCCTCGCCCCTCACCCCTGGCCCCCTTACCCCCTCATCCCCTGCCCCTTGCCACTCGCCCCTCGCCCCGTCGCCCCTCGCTCCCTTATCCCTCACCCTCTCACCCTTCGCCTCCTCGCCCTCTGACCCCTCGCTCCCTCACCCCCTCACCCCTCACCCCCTCGCCCTCTCGCCCCCTCACCCCCTCTTGCCCCCGGGTTGCCTACTGTTTGGACATATTCCTAGAGGGGCCCATCATAAGATCTCTCAACTCTGAACCCCAAAGAACATCTTCATCGCCAATATTTTTACAAATCAACACACGGGAGTCAGTGAAGTTAAGTCCAGGCCCTCATCCCCCTCACCCTGCCCCCCGGCCCCCCCACACTGCCCCCCGGCCCCCCCACACTGCCACCCGGCCCCCCCCGCACTGCCCCCCGGCCCCCCCACACTGCCCCCCGGCCCCCCCCACACTGCCCCCCGGCCCCCCACACACTGCCCCCCGGCCCCCCCACACTGCCCCCCGGCCCCCCCACACTGCCCCCCGGCCCCCCCCGCACTGCCCCCGGCCCCCCGCACTGCCCCCCGGCCCCCCCCCGCACTGCCCCCCCGGCCCCCCCCACACTGCCCCCCGGCCCCCCCCACACTGCCCCCCGGCCCCCCCCACACTGCCCCCCGGCCCCCCCGCACTGCCCCCCGGCCCCCCCCACACTGCCCCCCGGCCCTCCCCACACTGCCCCCCGGACCCCCCACACTGCCCCCCGGCCCCCCCACACTGCCCCCCGGCCCCCCCCACACTGCCCCCCGGCCCCCCCCACACTGCCCCCCGGCCCTCCCCACACTGCCCCCCGGACCCCCCACACTGCCCCCCGGCCCCCCCACACTGCCCCCCGGCCCCCCCCACACTGCCCCCGGCCCCCCCCCCACACTGCCCCCCGGCCCCCCCCACACTGCCCCCCAGCCCCCCCACACTGCCCCCCGGCCCCCCCACACTGCCCCCCGGCCCCCCCCACACTGCCCCCCGGCCCTCCCCACACTGCCCCCCGGACCCCCCACACTGCCCCCCGGCCCCCCCACACTGCCCCCCGGCCCCCCCCCACACTGCCCTCCAGCCCCCCCACACTGCCCCCCGGCCCCCCCCACACTGCCCCCCGGCCGTCCCACACTGCCCCCCAGCCCCCCCACACTGCCCCCCGGCCCCCCCACACTGCCCCCCGGCCCCCCCCACACTGCCCCCCAGCCCCCCCACACTGCCCCCCGGCCCCCCCCACACTGCCCCCGGCCCCCCCCCCACACTGCCCCCCGGCCCCCCCCACACTGCCCCCCAGCCCCCCCACACTGCCCCCCGGCCCCCCCCACACTGCCCCCCGGCCGTCCCACACTGCCCCCCGGCCCCCCCCCCACACTGCCCCCAGCCCCCCCCACACTGCCCCCCGGCCCCCCCCCACACTGCCCCCCGGCCCCCCCACACTGCCCCCCGGCCCCCCCCACACTGCCCCCCGGCCCCCCCCCACACTGCCCCCCGGCCCCCCCACACTGCCCCCCGGCCCTCCCCACACTGCCCCCCGGCCCTCCCACACTGCCCCCCGGACCCCCCACACTGCCCCCCAGCCCCCCCACACTGCCCCCCGGCCCCCCCCACACTGCCCCCCGGCCCCCCCCACACTGCCCCCGGCCCCCCCCCACACTGCCCCCCGGCCCTCCCACACTGCCCCCTGGACCCCCCACACTGCCCCCCAGCCCCCCCACACTGCCCCCCGGCCCCCCACACACTGCCCCCCGGCCCCCCCCACACTGCCCCCGGCCCCCCCCCCACACTGCCCCCCGGCCCCCCCCCACACTGCCCCCCGGCCCCCCCCACACTGCCCCCCGGCCTCCCCACACTGCCCCCGGCCCTCCCCACACTGCCCCCCCGGCCCCCCCCCCCACACTGCCCCCCGGCCCCCCCCCACACTGCCCCCCGCCCCCCCCCCCCCACACTGCCCCCCGGCCCTCCCACACTGCCCCCTGGACCCCCCACACTGCCCCCCAGCCCCCCCACACTGCCCCCCGGCCCCCCACACACTGCCCCCCGGCCCCCCCCACACTGCCCCCGGCCCCCCCCCACACTGCCCCCCGGCCCCCCCCCACACTGCCCCCCGGCCCCCCCCACACTGCCCCCCGGCCTCCCCACACTGCCCCCGCCCTCCCCACACTGCCCCCCCGGCCCCCCCCCCACACTGCCCCCCGGCCCCCCCCCACACTGCCCCCCGGCCCCCCCCCCCCACACTGCCCCCCGGCCCCCCCCCCCACACTGCCCCCCGGCCCTCCCCACACTGCCCCCCCGGCCCCCCCCCCCACACTGCCCCCCGGCCCCCCCCCACACTGCCCCCCGGCCCCCCCCACACTGCCCCCCGGCCCCCCCCACACTGCCCCCCGGCCCCCCCCCACACTGCCCCCGGCCCTCCCCACACTGCCCCCCGGCCCCCCCCCACACTGCCCCCCGGCCCCCCCCACACTGCCCCCGGCCCCCCCCCACACTGCCCCCCGGCCCCCCCCACACTGCCCCCCGGCCCCCCCACACTGCCCCCCGGCCCCCCCCACACTGCCCCCCGGCCCCCCCACACTGCCCCCCGGCCCCCCCACACTGCCCCCCGGCCCTCCCCACACTGCCCCCCGGACCCCCCGCACTGCCCCCCGGCCTCCCCACACTGCCCCCGGCCCCCCCCACACTGCCCCCGGCCCCCCCCACACTGCCCCCCGGCCCCCCCACACTGCCGCCTCCTGCTCTGTTACATCACCATTGTGCTGCCTCCAGATTCTATGATGCCCCCAAATCTCTAACAACAGAACGTTGGGAGGTTCTCTCGCCCTGTTCCTCCGAGGTGTGTTCGCAGTGCTGCTGTGCCAGCCCAGCCTGTACCATCATCGTCTCACTGAGGTAATCACTCAGCGTTTGCGGTTACAATGTTAAGCATTGACCATTTTTAACACAATTCTCGGCCAGACTTCCAGCTGGATTGGCAGAAATGTCTCCTCTGTGTGTACAGAGAAAGGAGGCCGCCTGATTGGCCGCCTGTGTGTGTACAGAGAAAGGAGGCCGCCTGATTGGCCGCCTCTGTGTGTACAGAGAAAGGAGGCCGCCTGATTGGCTGCCTCTGTGTGTACAGAGAAAGGAGGCCGCCTGATTGGCCGCCTCTGTGTGTACAGAGAAAGGAGGCCGCCTGATTGGCCGCCTGTGTGTGTACAGAGAAAGGAGGCCGCCTGATTGGCCGCCTCTGTGTGTACAGAGAAAGGAGGCCGCCTGATTGGCTGCCTCTGTGTGTACAGAGAAAGGAGGCCGCCTGATTGGCTGCCTCTGTGTGTACAGAGAAAGGAGGCCGCCTGATTGGCCGCCTGTGTGTGTACAGAGAAAGGAGGCCGCCTGATTGGCCGCCTCTGTGTGTACAGAGAAAGGAGGCCGCCTGATTGGCTGCCTCTGTGTGTACAGAGAAAGGAGGCCGCCTGATTGGCCGCCTCTGTGTGTACAGAGAAAGGAGGCCGCCTGATTGGCCGCCTCTGTGTGTACAGAGAAAGGAGGCCGCCTGATTGGCTGCCTCTGTGTGTACAGAGAAAGGAGGCCGCCTGATTGGCTGCCTCTGTGTGTACAGAGAAAGGAGGCCGCCTGATTGGCCGCCTCTGTGTGTACAGAGAAAGGAGGCCGCCTGATTGGCTGCCTCTGTGTGTACAGAGAAAGGAGGCCGCCTGATTGGCCGCCTCTGTGTGTACAGAGAAAGGAGGCCGCCTGATTGGCCACCTCTGTGTGTACAGAGAAAGGAGGCCGCCTGATTGGCCGCCTCTGTGTGTACAGAGAAAGGAGGCCGCCTGATTGGCCGCCTCTGTGTGTACAGAGAAAGGAGGCCGCCTGATTGGCCGCCTCTGTGTGTACAGAGAAAGGAGGCCGCCTGATTGGCTGCCTCTGTGTGTACAGAGAAAGGAGGCCGCCTGATTGGCCGCCTCTGTGTGTACAGAGAAAGGAGGCCGCCTGATTGGCCGCCTCTGTGTGTACAGAGAAAGGAGGCCGCCTGATTGGCTGCCTCTGTGTGTACAGAGAAAGGAGGCCGCCTGATTGGCTGCCTCTGTGTGTACAGAGAAAGGAGGCCGCCTGATTGGCCGCCTCTGTGTGTACAGAGAAAGGAGGCCGCCTGATTGGCTGCCTCTGTGTGTACAGAGAAAGGAGGCCGCCTGATTGGCCACCTCTGTGTGTACAGAGAAAGGAGGCCGCCTGATTGGCCGCCTCTGTGTGTACAGAGAAAGGAGGCCGCCTGATTGGCCGCCTCTGTGTGTACAGAGAAAGGAGGCCGCCTGATTGGCCGCCTCTGTGTGTACAGAGAAAGGAGGCCGCCTGATTGGCCGCCTCTGTGTGTACAGAGAAAGGAGGCCGCCTGATTGGCCGCCTGTGTGTGTACAGAGAAAGGAGGCCGCCTGATTGGCCGCCTCTGTGTGTACAGAGAAAGGAGGCCGCCTGATTGGCTGCCTCTGTGTGTACAGAGAAAGGAGGCCGCCTGATTGGCTGCCTCTGTGTGTACAGAGAAAGGAGGCCGCCTGATTGGCCGCCTCTGTGTGTACAGAGAAAGGAGGCCGCCTGATTGGCCGCCTGTGTGTGTACAGAGAAAGGAGGCCGCCTGATTGGCTGCCTCTGTGTGTACAGAGAAAGGAGGCCGCCTGATTGGCCGCCTCTGTGTGTACAGAGAAAGGAGGCCGCCTGATTGGCCGCCTCTGTGTGTACAGAGAAAGGAGGCCGCCTGATTGGCCGCCTGTGTGTGTACAGAGAAAGGAGGCCGCCTGATTGGCCGCCTGATTGGCCGCCTCTGTGTGTACAGAGAAAGGAGGCCGCCTGATTGGCCGCCTGTGTGTGTACAGAGAAAGGAGGCCGCCTGATTGGCCGCCTCTGTGTGTACAGAGAAAGGAGGCCGCCTGATTGGCCGCCTCTGTGTGTACAGAGAAAGGAGGCCGCCTGATTGGCCGCCTGTGTGTGTACAGAGAAAGGAGGCCGCCTGATTGGTGCCAATGCAGATCTTTGAAATCTCTTCTTGGGACATAACCATTCAGTGACCATCCCCAGTCGGCCCCTGGAGAGAGCGATGATGGGCCTTCTTTGTGACTGGCCGCCTCGTCGAGGTGTCAGCCGGGCCTTTGACCTCCCAACGATAGAGGCTGGGTTGGAGATTCCAGTCCGCGAAGCCCTGCCACTTGGCGGGAACAAAGAACAAAGAACGACAAGTACAGCGCAGGAACAGGCCCTTCGGCCCTCCTAGCCCGTGCTGATCATGATGCCCGAACGAAAGAAACCCTCCTGCCCTTCCTCGGTCCGTATCGATTCCCTCCCTGTTCACGGGCCCATCCCGATGCCTCTAAAATGTCGCCAATGTGCTGCTTCCTCCACATCCTCCGGCAGCGAGTTCCAGGCACCCACCCCTCCCTGTGTGAAAACCTTACCTTAAACTCCCCCTCTCACCCTGAACCTGTGACCCCCTGGAACTGACACTTCCACCCTGGGGAAAAGCCTCTGACTATCCCCCCTGTCTGTGCCTCTCAGAATTGTGCAGACCTCTATCAGGTCTCCCCTCAGCCTCCGTCTTTCCAGTGAGAACAATCCGAGTTTATTCAACCCCTCCTCATAGCCGACACCCTCGAGACCCGACAGCATCCTGGTGAACCTTCTTTGAACTCTCTCCAAAGCCTCCTCGTCCTTCTGATAATGTGGTGACCAGAGCTGCCCGCAATACTCCAAACGCAGCCTAACCAGGGTTTTATACAGCTGCAACAGGATTTGGAGTGGATTGGATTGGATTTGTTTATTGTCACGTGTACCGAGGTACAGTGAAAAGTATTTTTCTGCGAGCAGCTCAACAGATCATTAAGTCCATGGGAAGAAAAGGGAATAAAAGAAAATACATAATAGGGCAACACAACATACGCAATGTAACTACATAAACACCGGCATCGGGTGAAGCATACAGGGTGTAGTGTTAATCAGGTCAGTCCATAAGAGGGTCATTTAGGAGTCTGGTGACAGTGGGGAAGAAGCTGTTTTTGAGTCTGTTCGTGCGTGTTCTCAGACTTCTGTATCTCCCGCCCGATGGAAGAAGTTGGAAGAGTGAGTAAGCCGGGTGGGAGGGGTCTTTGATTGTGCTGCCCGCTTTCCCCAGGCAGCGGGAGGTGTAGATGGAGTCAATGGATGGGAGGCAGGTTCGTGTGATGGACTGGGCGGTGTTCACGACTCTCTGAAGTTTCTCGCTGTCCTGGGCCGAGCAGTTGCCATACCAGGCTGTGATGCAGCCCGATAGGATGCTTTCTATGGTGCATCTGCAAAAGTTGGTAAGGGTGAATGTGGACATGCCGAATTTCCTTAGTTTCCTGAGGAAGTATAGGCGCTGTTGTGCTTTCTTGGTGGTAGTGTCGAAGTGGGTGAACCAGGACAGATTTTTGGAGATGTGCACCCCTAGGAATTTGAAACTGCTAACCATCTCTGACAATATAAATTTCTTTACCCGTCAGTCTGGCCTCAATAAAAGTCGAGATGGATTTGCAGGTACAGCATTAGTTATTTTATTTGACTTGCAAGTCTGATTCATTTCACAGAGGCACAGGACACAGAACCAGTCTCCTAGACCCTTGGAAAACGAATGAAGAAGGAGACAAAGAGATTTCTGCAAATACATTCAAATGGCATCAAGTTTCACAGACACGATTCCCATAGGTCATCCTATACCCCTCCTGACCTGGCCATACATCCTGATTGGCTCACTTCTCATCCCTTCCTCTGGCCTCCTATTACCCAGCATCCTTTTCTCCTCCTTATCTGGACACCCCTGCCCCTTGCTTTGCCGTGCGTTCTGAAATCCTTTGTCTGTGAACTAACAGAATCAGACCGGCCTTTGTTTACATTACAGTAACTAATATCTCTAAAGTAACTATTTTATATCACATTCGTCATCTCCACCTCGGCCCCGTTGATGCTGACAGGGGTGTGTACAGTACTTTGCTTCCTGAAGTCAATGACCAGCTCTTTAGTTTTGCTGGCATTGAGGGAGAGATTGTTGTCGCTACACCACTCCACTAGGTTCTCTATCTCCCTCCTGTATTCTGACTCATCGTTATTCGAGATCCGGCCCACTATGGTCGTATCGTCAGCAAACTTGTAGATGGAGTTGGAACCAAGTTTTGCCACGCAGTCGTGTGTGTACAGGGAGTAGAGTAGGGGGCTAAGTACGCAGCCTTGCGGGGCGCCGGTGTTGAGGACTATTGTGGAGGAGGTGTTGTTGTTCATTCTTACTGATTGTGGTCTGTGGGTCAGAAAGTTGAGGATCCAGTTGCAGAGTGGGGAGCCAAGTCCTAGGTTTTGGAGCTTTGATATGAGCTTGGCTGGGATTATGGTGTTGAAGGCGGAGCTGTAGTCAATAAATAGGAGTCTGATGTAGGAGTCCTTGTTTTCGAGATGCTCTAGGGATGAGTGTAGGGCCAGGGAAATGGCGTCTGCTGTGGACCGGTTGCAGCGGTATGCGAATTGCAGTGGATCAAGGCGTTCTGGGAGTATGGAGGTGATGCGCTTCATGATCAACCTCTCAAAGCACTTCATTATGACTGGAGTCAGGGCCACTGGTCGGTAGTCATTGAGGCACGTTGCCTGGTTCTTCTTTGGTACCGGTATGATGGTGGTCTTCTTGAAGCAGGTGGGGACCTCGGAGTGGAGTAGGGACACGTTAAAGATGTCCGTGAATACCTCTGCCAGCTGCTCCGCGCAGGCTCTGAGTGCACGACCAGGGATCCCGTCTGGGCCCGTCGCCTTCCGAGGGTTCACTTTCAGGAAGGCAGATCTGACTTTGGAAGCTGTGATGGTGGGTATGGGTGAATTATGGGCTGCTGGGGCACTCGCCAGCGGATTGTTGGTTACCTGCTCGAACCAAGCATAGAATGCATTGAGTTCATCGGGGAGGGGTGCGCTGCTGCCAGAGATACTGTTCGGCTTCGCTTTGTAGCCCGTTATATTGTTTAGTCCTTGCCACAGCCGCCGAGAGTCTGTCTCTGACTCTAGCTTGGTTTGATCTTCTCTCTTGGCATTCCGGATGGCTTTGCGGAGCTCGTACCTGGATTTCTTGTATAGGTCAGGGTCGTCTGCCTTGAACGCCTCAGATCTGTCCTTCAGTAGGGAGTCAATCTCGCGATTGAGCCATGGTTTCCGGTTGGGGAACGCACGTACTGCTTTCTTTGGCACGCAGTCGTCCACACATTTGCTGATGAAGTCTGTGACGGTGGTGGCATACTCATTTAAGTTGGTCGCTGAGTTCTTAAATATGGACCAGTCCACTGTCTCTAAGCCGTCACGTAAGAGCTCTTCTGTCTCCTCGGACCAGCACTGCACAACCTTCTTAGCTGGATTCTCCCGCTTGAGTTTCTGCTTGTATGCCGGGAGAAGGAGCACCGTCTTATGGTCTGATTTCCCAAAGTGCGGTCGGGGGATGGAACGGTAGGCACCCTTGATTTTTGAGTAGCAGTGGTCAAGAGTGTTGTCGCCCCTGGTGGGACAGGAGATGTGCTGGTGGAATTTTGGCAGTACACTCTTGAGGTTGGCCTTGTTGAAGTCTCCGGCCACGATGAACAAGGCTTCCGGGTGTTCTGTTTCGTAGTACACATGAACTGTGTACAGTTCATTCAGGATTTCCCAGCTCCTGTACTCAATGCCCCGGCTGATGAAGGTAAGCATGCCGTATACCTTCTTAATCACCTTGGCCACCTGTGTTGCCACTTTTAGGGACTTGCACGCCCAGATCCCTCTGTAGGTTAATGTTCCTCAGGGTTCTGCCATTTACAGTATAATTCATACCTAGATTTGATCCTCCAAAATGCATCGCCTCACATTTGTCCCGATTAAACTCCATCTTCCATTTCTGTGCCCAAGTCTCCAATCTGTCTATCTCCTGTTGTATCCTCTGACAATCCTCGGGACTATCAGCAACTCCGCCAATCCTCGTGTCATCCGCAAACTTACTAATCAGGGGCGTCATTCTCCGACCCCCCAGCGGGTCGGAGAATAGCCGTTGGCCGCCGTGAATCCCGCCCCTGCCGGTTGCCGAAGTCTCCGGTACCGGAGATTGGGCGGGGGCGGGAATCGGGCCGCGCCGGTTGGCGGGCCCCCCCCCGCTCAATTCTCTGGCACGGATGGGCCGAAGTCCCGCCGAGAAATTGCCTGTCCCGCCGGCGTAAATTAAAGTAGGTATTTACCGGCGGGACAAGGCGGCGTGGGCGAGCTCCGGGGTCCTGGGGGGGGGCGCGGGGCGATCTGACCCCGGGGGGGTGCCCCCACGGTGGCCTGGCCCGCGATCGGGGCCCACCGATCCGCGGGCGGGCCTGTGCCGTGGGGGCACTCTTTCCCTTCCGCCTCCGCCACGGCCTCCACCATGGCGGAGGCGGAAGAGACCCCCCCCCACTGCGCATGCGCGGGAAACTGTCAGCGGCCGCTGACGCTCCCGCGCATGCGCCGCCCGGAGATGTCATTTCCGCGCCAGCTGGCGGGGCAACAAAGGCCGTTTCCGCCAGCTGGCGGGGCGGAAATCCCTCCGGCGCCGGCCTAGCCCCTCAATGTCGGGGCTCGGCCCCCAAAGATGCGGAGCATTCCGCACCTTTGGGGCGGCGCGATGCCCGTCTGATTGGCGCCGTTTTGGGCGCCAGTCGGCCGACATCGCACCGTTGGGGGAGAATTTCGCCCGTGACCACCCACATTTTCCTCCAGATCATTTATACACACTACAAACAGAGGTCCCAGCACTGATCCCCCGCAGAACACCACTAGCTACAGATCTCCATTCAGAAAAACACGCTTCCACCTCTACTCTCTGTCTTCTATGACCAAGTACGAAGTCTTACAACACCAGGTTAAAGTCCAACAGGTTTGTTTCGATGTCACTAGCTTTCGGAGCGCTGCTCCTTCCTCAGGTGAATGAAGAGGTATGTTCCAGAAACACATATATATACAAATTCAAAGATGCCAAACAATGCTAGGAATGCGAGCATTAGCAGGTGATTAAATCTTTACAGATCCAGAGATGGGGTAACCCCAGGTTAAAGAGGTGTGAATTGTCTCAAGCCAGGACAGTTGGTAGGATTTCGCAGGCCAGATGGTGGGGGATGAATGTAATGCGACATGAATCCCAGGTCCCGGTTGAGGCCACACTCATGTGTGCGGAACTTGGCTATAAGTTTCTGCTCAGCGATTCTGCGTTGTCGCGGGTCCTGAAGGCCGCCTTGGAGAACGCTTACCCGGAGATCAGAGGCTGAAAGCCCTTGACTGCTGAAGTGTTCCCCGACTGGAAGGGAACATTCCTGCCTGGTGATTGTTGCGCGATGTCCGTTCATTCGTTGTCGCAGCGTCTGCATGGTCTCGCCAATGTACCACGCTTTGGGACATCCTTTCCTGCAGCGTATGAGGTAGACAACGTTGGCCGAGTCGCACGAGTATGTACCGCGTACCTGGTGGGTGGTGTTCTCACGTGTAATAGTGGTATCCATGTCGATGATCTGGCACGTCTTGCAGAGATTGCCATGGCAGGGTTGTGTGGTGTCGTGGTCACTGTTCTGAAGACTGGGTAGTTTGCTGCAAACAATGGTTCGTTTGAGGTTGCGCGGTTGTTTGAAGGTAAGTAGTGGGGGTGTGGGGATGACCTTGGCAAGATGTTCATCGTCATCAATGACGTGTTGAAGGCTGTGAAGAAGATGACGTAGTTTCTCCGCTCCGGGGAAGTACTGGACGACGAAGGGTATTCTGTCGGTTGTGTCCCATGTTTGTCTTCTGAGGAGGTCGGTGCGGTTTTTCGCTGTGGCGCGTTGGAACTGTTGATCGATGAGTCGAGTGCCATATCCCGTTCGTACGAGGGCATCTTTCAACGTCTGTAGATGTCTGTTACGCTCCTCCTCGTCTGAGCAGATCCTGTGTATACGGAGGGCTTGTCCATAGGGGATGGCTTCTTTAATGTGTTTAGGGTGGAAGCTGGAGAAGTGGAGCATCGTGAGGTTATCCGTGGGTTTGCGGTAAAGCGAAGTGCTGAGGTGACCGTCCTTGATGGAGACGAGTGTGTCCAAGAATGCAACTGATTTTGGAGAGTAGTCCATGGTGAGTCTGATGGTTGGATGGAACTTATTAATGTCATCGTGTAGTCGTTTCAGTGATTCTTCGCCGTGGGTCCAAAGGAAAAAAATGTCATCGATGTATCTGGTGTATAACGTCGGTTGAAGGTCCTGTGCGGTGAGTAGGTCCTGTTCAAACTTGTGCATGAAGATGTTGGCGTATTGGGGTGCGAATTTGGTCCCCATGGCTGTTCCGTGCGTCTGGATGAAGAACTTGTTGTCGAAGGTGAAGACGTTGTGATCCAGACAACTGAACAACCAAGAACACTACAGACAGTTACCCGCAGATCCGACCAAGGAACACATCCGCCAACTTAACAGACTGATCAAGACCTTGGATCCAGATCTTCAGAGCACCCTACGTGCTCTCATCCCACGTACTCCCCGCATTGGAGATCTCTACTGCCTCCCGAAAATACATAAGGCCAACACACCAGGCCGCCCTATCGTTTCAGGCAATGGGACCTTGTGTGAGAACCTCTCTGGCTACATCGAGGGCATCTTGAAACCCATCGTACAAGGTACGCCCAGCTTCTGTCGCGACACGACGGACTTCCTACAGAAACTCAGCACCCATGGACCAGTTGAACCAGGAACATTCCTCGTCACAATGGACGTCTCGGCACTCTACACCAGCATCCCCCATGACGACGGCATTGCTACAACAGCCTCAGTACTCAACACCGACAACTGCCAATCTCCAGACGCAATTCTGCAACTCATCCGCTTCATTCTGGATCACAACGCCTTCACCTTCGACAACAAGTTCTTCATCCAGACGCACGGAACAGCCATGGGGACCAAATTCGCACCCCAATACGCCAACATCTTCATGCACAAGTTTGAACAGGACCTACTCACCGCACAGGACCTTCAACCGATGTTATACACCAGATACATCGATGACATTTTTTTCCTTTGGACCCACGGCGAAGAATCACTGAAACGACTACACGATGACATTAATAAGTTCCATCCAACCATCGGACTCACCATGGACTACTCTCCAAAATCAGTTGCATTCTTGGACACACTCGTCTCCATCAAGGACGGTCACCTCAGCACTTCGCTTTACCGCAAACCCACGGATAACGTCACGATGCTCCACTTCTCCAGCTTCTACCCTAAACACATTAAAGAAGCCATCCCCTATGGACAAGCGCTCCGTATACACAGGATCTGCTCAGACGAGGAGGAGCGTAACAGACATCTACAGATGTTGAAAGATGCCCTCGTACGAACGGGATATGGCACTCGACTCATCGATCGACAGTTCCAACGCGCCACAGCGAAAAACAGCACCGACCTCCTCAGAAGACAAACATGGGACACAACCGACAGAATACCCTTCGTCGTCCAGTACTTCCCCGGAGCGGAGAAACTACGTCATCTTCTTCACAGCCTTCAACACGTCATTGATGACGATGAACATCTTGCCAAGGTCATCCCCACACCCCCACTACTTGCCTTCAAACAACCGCGCAACCTCAAACGAACCATTGTTTGCAGAAAACTACCCAGTCTTCAGAACAGTGACCACGACACCACACAACCCTGTCATGGCAATCTCTGCAAGACGTGCCAGATCATCGACATGGATACCACTATTACACGTGAGAACACCACCCACCAGGTACGCGGTACATACTCGTGCGACTCGGCCAACGTTGTCTACCTCATACGCTGCAGGAAAGGATGTCCCGAAGCGTGGTACATTGGCGAGACCATGCAGACGCTGCGACAACGAATGAACGGACATCGCGCGACAATCACCAGGCAGGAATGTTCCCTTCCAGTCGGGGAACACTTCAACAGTCAAGGGCATTCAGCCTCTGATCTCCGGGTAAGCGTTCTCCAAGGCGGCCTTCAGGACCCACGACAACGCAGAATCGCCGAGCAGAAATTTATAGCCAAGTTCCGCACACATGAGTGCGGCCTCAACCGGGACCTGGGATTCATGTCGCATTACATTCATCCCCCACCATCTGGCCTGCGAAATCCTACCAACTGTCCTGGCTTGATACAATTCAGACCTCTTTAACCTGGGGTTACCCCATCTCTGGATCTGTAAAGATTTAATCATCTGCTAATGCTCGCATTCCTAGCATTGTTTGGCATCTTTGAATTTGTCTATATATGTGTTTCTGGAACAGACCTCTTCATTCACCTGAGGAAGGAGCTGCGCTCCGAAAGCTAGTGACATCGAAACAAACCTGTTGGACTTTAACCTGGTGTTGTAAGACTTCGTACTGTTCTATAACCAAGCCAGTTCTGTATCCATCTAGCCAACCCCCCCTGAATCCCATGTGATTTTAGTTTTGTACCAGTCTGACGTGTGGAACCTTGTCAAACACCTTTCTAAAGTCCATATAAACTACATCCACAGCGCTTCCCTCATCAATTTTCTTTGTCAATCAAGTTGGTGAGAGACATGACCTTTCCCAGAAAACCAAGCTGCCTGTCACTAACTAGCCCATTTTCCTCCAAATGTCCATATATCCTGGGCGAAATTCTCCGGTATCGGCGCGATGTCCGCCGACTGGCGCCCAAAACGGCGCAAATCAGCCGGGCATCGCGCCGCCCCAAAGGTGCGGAATGCTCCGCATCTTGGGAGGCCGAGCTGGCGGAAACGGCCTTTGGTGCCCCGCCAGCTGGCGCGGAAATGACATCTCCGGGCGGCGCATGCGCGGGAGCGTCAGCGGCCGCTGACAGTTTCCCACGCATGCGCAGTGGAGGGAGTCTCTTCCGCCTCCGCTATGGTGGAGACCGTGGTGAAGGCGGAAGGGAAAGAGTGCCCCCACGGCACAGGCCCGCCCGCGGATCGGTGGGCCCCGATCGCGGGCCAGGCCACCGTGGGGGCACCCCCCGGGGCCAGATCACCCCGCGCCCCCCCCCAGGACCCCGGAGCCCGCCCGCGCCGCCTTGTCCCGCCGGTTAGGGAGGTGGTTTAATCTACGCCGGCGGGACAGGCATTCCAGCAGCGGGACTTCGGCCCATCCGGGCCGGAGAATCGCGGGGGGGGGCCCGCCAACCGGCGCGGCGCGATTCCCGCCACCGCCGAATATCCGGTGCCAGAGAATTCGGCAACCGGCGGGGGCGGGATTCAAGGCAGCCCCCGGCGATTCTCCGACTCGGCGTGGGGTCGGAGAATCTCGCCCAATGTCCCTCAGTATCTTTTACAAAAGCTTCCCCACCACTGATCTCACGCTCACCGGCCGATAATTTGCTGGATTGTCCCGGCTTCCTTTCGTAAACAAAAGAACAACATTGGCTATTCTCCAGTCCTATGGAATCTCGCCTGTGGTCAAAGAGGATGTGAAGATATCTGTTAAGGCCCCAGCTATTTCTCCCTTGCTTCCCGCAGAAACCTGGGATAGATCCCATCCGGCCCCGGGGACTTGTCTATCTAAATACAATTTAGGACACTCAACACTTCCTCCTTTGATATATATTGACGTTCTCAAGAGCGTTCACACACCTATCCCTGACCTCAACATCCATCATGTCCTTCTCCCTGGTGAATACCGATACAAAGTACTCATGAAGGATCTCACCCACTTCCTGTGGTTCCACGCATAACTTCCCTCCATTGTGCTTGAGTGGGGCCGACTCTCTCGCTTTCTCCCAGTATATTGTCAACATACTGTACTGATGGGAGTCTGAGAATGATGGTGATATCCTGTATGGAGTCATCGAGATGTGGATGATCTGTACCCAGTCAGTGAGATGTGGGTGATGTCCTGCACCGTATCTTTGGGGTGGGAAGCGAGTGTCGTGTGTCAGATTACTGCTCACTTGTATTTCTCTCTGTTCTGTGATGTTGATTGTGTGGAGTCCCCGGGTGGGATCTCCCTGTGCAGGCTGCCAGAGAGTTAAATAGGGTTCGCCACGAACGCATCGCTCTTTCACCAAATTGTTCTTTCAAAAACACCTCTTTTTTGCGAAATCATTTTCAGAACATGACTTACGAGGTTGCACAGAGGAATACTGTGTCGGTGCAACTGTGTGAACACGCTGAACCGTCTGTCTCCTGTCCAGCAGCTTGACGATGGGGATCAGCCGAGTCGTCGTCGTCGCAATGTCTGTGGTTCTTGCTACTGTCGGTGAGCAATGCTCTTTGTAATGGCTGCATTTCCTGTGGTTATTGGGAGTTGTTTAACCCATTGCTGCATTCCATCCCTCAGAAACACAAGCCGTGAGCCATGCACGGTCCAGCACCGTGTTCAGGTATTACACCACGTCCCGGGGTGGGGGTAAGCGATACTGTCCCCACTGAGATTTCCTCATTGCTCCATTACGTCACCCGGATTGGTCAGCATTTTCCGCCAAGGCTCGGAACGTAAGAACTAGGAGCAGGAGTCGGCCACCTGGCCCCTCGAGCCTGCTCCGCCATTCAATGAGATCATGGCTGAAATTGTCGGAATTCCGAGCCCATGCCCTGGAACCTGGCATTTCCCATCTCCGTGGGGGAGGGCGGGATCGGAGTTGGGTGGGGGTCTACGCTTGCGTGATTTGCCGAAGCCACTCAGGTCACCAGCTGAAGAGCAGGAGTGTGGAATCCGGGAAGTGAAGTTTAGAACAGGTAGAAGGAGGTCTGAACTTGGTAGAGTCGCTTGGATGACCAGGGGGCGCTTTTGAAGAAGTAGAGTATTATTTGGATGGGGCCCCGAGGTGCCTTTGGGGGAATGTAAGGCACCCTTTGGGATTGTTGAACGTGAACATGATCATACACATTTTGCGCACCAAGTCATTTGAACTGTCGAGCTGTCGTGGAGCTGTCCAGCTGTCAAGGAACTGTCCAGCTGCCAAAGAACTGTCAGGGAGCTCTCCAGCTGTCAACGCAATCCAGGAAGGGTCAAAGCTGTCGCAGAACTGTGCAAGGACACTGAGTGAGTTTGAGGGGGTGAAGGCAAAGGGTGGTGGATGGGTAGGGTAGGTTGTACGAGGCAATGGAGGTGGGTGGAGGGCCATGGGTTGGCCTAAAGGGGTATGGGGGCCATGGGGGTGGTAAAGGGATGATAAATTGCATAGGGAATATGGGAGTCATGGGGGATGGGTGGTGGGGGGGTGGGAATAGATTGGCAGAGAGGTATGGGGGTCATGGGGATGTCCGGATCAGCTCAGGAATCAAGGCTTGGCATGGATGGGGCCTCGGGAATGTGTTGGGGTGTGAGGGGTGGAGAATAGTTTCTTGTTTTATCTTTACTACTTGGTGTTTCTCTCACGTTGAACACCCAAGTAAACATTGTCCGGAATTATCCGCACGTTGGGATTCTGAATGGAGAGACCTTTTAACCATCTCCCTGTTTTCCCGTTTCAGATCTGGCCAAGGTTCAACATTCCCACGAAAACCAGGTGACGGTCTAACTTTGATGTTGCTTGTGGTTGTCGAATTCTCTTTGTCGTCTCCACATCGCGGCCAGTGTGGGAAACGCACAGTCTGGCAGCAGTACTCAGGGACCAGCAGGTCCCAGCTCCAAGCTGACTGGAGCCGAGGGGGGAAAATCCGCTGGGAATCTCTTTGTGATCGCTACAGTCACGGAGCGAATATTTTCTTTCTGCCTGTGATCGGAATGTTTGCACTGGAATGGGAGGGGGTGTCCATTCTTACCCTCAGAGTGGTATAGAAGTGGTATAGAATTTACAGTACAGAAGGAGGCCATTCGGCCCATCGAGTCTGCACCGGCTCTTGGAAAGAGCACCCTACCCAAGGTCAACACCTCCACCCTATCCCCATAACCCAGTCACCCCACCCAACACTAAGGGCAATTTTGGACACTAAGGGCAATTGATCACGGCCAATCCACCGAACCTGCACATCTTTGGACTGTGGGAGGAAACCGGAGCACCCGGAGGAAACCCACGCACACACGGGGAGGACGTGCAGACTCCGCACAGACAGTGACCCAGCGGGGAATCAAACCTGGGACCCCGGAGCTGTGAAGCATTTGAGCTATCCACAATGCTACCGTGCTCCCAATTCAAGAGCAAATATTTTGGGAGGAGGGGGGGGGGGGGGGTTATTCACGGACAGGATTGTTTTTTTTTGCCGGTTCTTCAATTCTCAAGTTTCCTCCGATTCAAATTTAATTGCGATGCCGTCTAGAATCTGGAGTGCAGAACATCACCACATCTGGAGAGGGCCCAAGAGAAGTGGGGGTGCCGGGGGGGGGGGGGGGGGGGGGGGGGGGGGGGGGCGGTGACAGGAAGTTCATTCGGCAGTGACACATTTGGGTATTAAAGTTTAATAAGTTACCAACTCACTCAGCCCCAAAGCGAGGAAACGAGCCTTCCCACGAAGATCCAGATGTGAGGATGGGAAACCTTAGCTGCCTATGAGGCCCTCCACTCGATGGGAATGAGCGTCAGTGCCTCGGAAGCCCTGGGGGTTGTCATGCCAACTTGTTCCTGTGGAACCCATCGCCGGGCCCCTCACTGGGAGGCTGGCGTTCCCACCCAATCCTGGTGGCACAACCCATTCCAAATTCAAATCAGGGTCCGACCATGTGCATAGGACCAGGACTGCACACGCACAGCAGCTGCTGCTAGTCCAGCGAAAGAACGTTCCCACAGAAGCTGCCTGGAGGTTAAATGTCTGTCGAAGGGAAAAAAACTAATAGTCAAGGGGCAGGATTTCCATTTCCAATAGCGGGATGAGTAGGGAATGTGCGGAAAACTAACATCTTAGGTCGTTGCAAACAGAATGTCACACCCATCAAAACGTCCAGTTCAGATTATTGACCACTTGAGATCGTTCAACTGAACTTGTTCAATGGAGCTCAGTAAGAAGTCTGACAACACCAGGCTCAAGTCCAACAGGTTTGTTTCGACCCATGCAAACACTCAAACAATATAACTTACCTGTACTCCGGACGTTTACATTGTAAATGCCCACTCCACGGTTAATCTAATTTACCCGTACTCCGGACGTTTACACTGTAAATACCCACTCCACGGTTAATCTAACTTACCTGTACTCCCGACGTTTACATTGTAAATGCCCACTCCACGGTTAATCTAACTTACCTGTACTCCGGACGTTTACACTGTAAATACCCACTCCGCGGTTAATCTAACTTACCTGTACTCCGTAAGTTTACACTGTAAATACCCACTCCACGGTTAATCTAACTTACCTGTACTCCGGACGTTTACACTGTAAATACCCACTCCACGGTTAATCTAACTTACCTGTACTCCGGACGTTTACACTGTAAATACCCACTCCACGGTTAATCTAATTTACCTGTACTCCGGACGTTTACACTGTAAATACCCACTCCGCGGTTAATCTAACTTACCTGTACTCCGGACGTTTACACTGTAAAGACCCACTCAACAGTTAATCTAACTTACCTGTACTCCGGACGTTTACACTGTAAATACCCACTCCGCGGTTAATCTAACTTACCTGTACTCCGGACGTTTACACTGTAAATACCCACTCCACGGTTAATCTAACTTACCTGTACTCCGGACGTTTACACTATAAATACCCACTCCACGGTTAATCTAACTTACCTGTACTCCGGACGTTTACACTGTAAATACCCACTCCACGGTTAATCTAACTTACCTGTACTCCGGGCGTTTACACTGTAAATACCCACTCCACGGTTAATCTAACTTTCCTGTACTCCGGACGTTTACACTGTAAATACCCACTCCACGGTTAATCTAACTTACCTGTACTCCGGACGTTTACACTGTAAATACCCACTCCACGGTTAATCTAACTTACCCGTACTCCGGACTTTTACACTGTAAATACCCACTCCACGGTTAATCTAACTTACCTGTACTCCCGACGTTTACACTGTAAATACCCACTCCACGGTTAATCTAACTTACCTGTACTCCGGACGTTTACACTGTAAATACCCACTCCACGGTTAATCGAACTTACCTGTACTCCGGACGTTTACACTGTAAATACCCACACCACAGTTAATCTAACTTACCTGTACTCCGGACGTTTACACTGTAAATACCCACTCCACGGTTAATCTAACTTACCTGTACTCCGGACGTTTACACTGTAAATACCCACTCCACGGTTAATCTAACTTACCTGTACTCCGGACATTTACACTGTAAATACCCACTCCACGGTTAATCTAACTTACCTGTACTCCGGACGTTTACACTGTATATACCCACTCCACGGTTAATCTAACTTACCCGTACTCCGGACGTTTACACTGTAAATACCCACTCCACGGTTAATCTAACTTACCTGTACTCCGGACGTTTACACTGTAAATACCCACTCCACGGTTAATCTAACTTACCTGTACTCCGGACGTTTACACTGTAAATACCCACTCCACGGTTAATCTAACTTACCTGTACTCCGGACGTTTACACTGTAAATACCCACTCCACGGTTAATCTAACTTACCTGTACTCCGGACGTTTACACTGTAAATACCCACTCCACGGTTAATCTAACTTACCTGTACTCCGGACGTTTACACTGTAAATACCCACTCCACGGTTAATCTAACTTACCTGTACTCCGGACGTTTACACTGTAAATACCCACTCCACGGTTAATCTAACTTACCTGTACTCCGGACGTTTACACTGTAAATACCCACTCCACGGTTAATCTAACTTACCCGTACTCCGGACGTTTACACTGTAAATACCCACTCCACGGTTAATCTAACTTACCTGTACTCCGGACGTTTACACTGTAAATACCACTCCACGGTTAATCTAACTTACCTGTACTCCGGACGTTTACACTATAAATACCCACTCCACGGTTAATCTAACTTACCTGTACTCCGGACGTTTACACTGTAAATACCACTCCACGGTTAATCTAACTTACCTGTACTCCGGACGTTTACACTGTAAATACCACTCCACGGTTAATCTAACTTACCTGTACTCCAGACGTTTACACTGTAAATACCCACTCCGCGGTTAATCTAACTTACCTGTACTCCGGACGTTTACACTGTAAATATCCACTCCACGGTTAATCTAACTTACCCGTACTCCGGACATTTACACTGTAAATACCCACTCCACGGTTAATCTAACTTACCTGTACTCCGGACGTTTACACTGTAAATACCCACTCCGCAGTTAATCTAACTTACCTGTACTCCGGATGTTTACACTGTAAATACCCACTCCACGGTTAATCTAACTTACCTGTACTCCGGACGTTTACACTGTAAATACCACTCCACGGTTAATCTAACTTACCTGTACTCCAGACGTTTACACTGTAAATACCCACTCCGCGGTTAATCTAACTTACCTGTACTCCGGACGTTTACACTGTAAATACCCACTCCACGGTTAATCTAACTTACCTGTACTCCGGACGTTTACACTGTAAATATCCACTCCACGGTTAATCTAACTTACCCGTACTCCGGACATTTACACTGTAAATACCCACTCCACGGTTAATCTAACTTACCTGTACTCCGGACGTTTACACTGTAAATACCCACTCCACGGTAAATCTAACTTACCTGTACTCCGGGCGTTTACACTGTAAATACCCACTCCACGGTTAATCTAACTTACCTGTACTCCGGACGTTTACACTGTAAATACCCACTCCGCGGTTAATCTAACTTACCTGTACTCCGAACGTTTACACTGTAAATACCCACTCCACGGTTAATCTAACTTACCCGTACTCCGGACGTTTACACTGTAAATACCCACTCCGCGGTTAATCTAACTTACCTGTACTCCGGACGTTTACACTGTAAATACCCACTCCACGGATAATCTAACTTACCTGTACTCCGGACGTTTACACTGTAAATACCCACTCCACGGTTAATCTAACTTACCTGTACTCGGACGTTTACACTGTAAATACCCACTCCACGGATAATCTAACTTACCCGTACTCCGGACGTTTACACTTTAAATACCCACTCCACGGTTAATCTAACTTACCTGTACTCCGGACGTTTACACTGTAAATACCGACCCCACGGTTAATCTAACTTACCTGTACTCCGGACGTTTACACTGTAAATACCCACTCCACGGTTAATCTAACTTACCTGTACTCCGGACGTTTACACTGTAAATACCCACTCCACGGTTAATCTAACTTACCTGTACTCCGGACGTTTACACTGTAAATACCCACTCCACGGTTAATCTAACTTACCTGTACTCCGGACGTTTACACTCTAAATACCCTCTCCACGGTTAATCTAACTTCCCTGTACTCCGGACGTTTACACTGTAAATACCCACTCCACGGTTAATCTAACTTACCTGTACTCCGGACGTTTACACTGTAAATACCCTCTCCACGGTTAATCTAACTTACCTGTACTCCGGACGTTTACACTGTAAATATCCACTCCACGGTTAATCTAACTTACCTGTACTCCGGACGTTTACACTGTATATACCCACTCCACGGTTAATCTAACTTACCTGTACTCCGGACGTTTACACTGTAAATACCCACTCCACGGTTAATCTAACTTACCTGTACTCCCGACGTTTACACTGTAAATACCCACTCCACGGTTAATCTAACTTACCTGTACTCCGGACGTTTACACTGTAAATACCCTCTCCACGGTTAATCTAATTTACCTGTACTCCGGACGTTTACACTGTAAATACCCACTCCGCGGTTAATCTGACTTACCTGTGCTCCGGACGTTTACACTGTAAATACCCACTCCACAGTTAATCTAACTTACCTGTACTCCGGACGTTTACACTTTAAATACCCACTCCACGGTTAATCTAACTTACCTGTACTCCGGACGTTTACACTGTAAATACCCACTACACGGTTAATCTAACTTACCTGTACTCCGGACGTTTACACTGTAAATACCCACTCCACTGTTAATCTAATTTACCTGTACTCCGGGCGTTTACACTGTAAATACCCACTCCACGGTTAATCTAACTTAACTGTACTCCGGACGTTTACACTGTAAATACCCTCTCCACGGTTGATCTAACTTACCTGTACTCCGGACGTTTACACTGTAAATATCCACTCCACGGTTAATCTAACATACCTGTACTCCGGACGTTTACACTGTAAATACCCACTCCACGGTTGATCTAACTTACCTGTACTTCAGACATTTACACTGTAAATACCCACTTCACGGTTAATCTAACTTACCTGTACTCCGGACGTTTACACTGTAAATACCCACTCCACCGTTGATCTAACTTACCTGTACTCCGGACGTTTACACTGTAAATACCCACTCCACGGTTAATCTAACTTACCCGTACTCCGGACATTTACACTGTAAATACCCACTCCACGGTTAATCTAACTTACCTGTACTCCGGACGTTTACACTGTAAATACCCACTCCACGGTTAATCTAACTTACCTGTACTCCGGACGTTTACACTATAAATACCCACTCCACGGTTAATCTAACTTACCTGTACTCCGGACGTTTACACTGTAAATACCCACTCCACGGTTAATCTAACTTACCTGTACTCCGGGCGTTTACACTGTAAATACCCACTACACGGTTAATCTAACTTTCCTGTACTCCGGACGTTTACACTGTAAATACCCACTCCACGGTTAATCTAACTTACCTGTACTCCGGACGTTTACACTGTAAATACCCACTCCACGGTTAATCTAACTTACCCGTACTCCGGACTTTTACACTGTAAATACCCACTCCACGGTTAATCTAACTTACCTGTACTCCCGACGTTTACACTGTAAATACCCACTCCACGGTTAATCTAACTTACCTGTACTCCGGACGTTTACACTGTAAATACCCACTCCACGGTTAATCGAACTTACCTGTACTCCGGACGTTTACACTGTAAATACCCACACCACAGTTAATCTAACTTACCTGTACTCCGGACGTTTACACTGTAAATACCCACTCCACGGTTAATCTAACTTACCTGTACTCCGGACGTTTACACTGTAAATACCCACTCCACGGTTAATCTAACTTACCTGTACTCCGGACATTTACACTGTAAATACCCACTCCACGGTTAATCTAACTTACCTGTACTCCGGACGTTTACACTGTATATACCCACTCCACGGTTAATCTAACTTACCCGTACTCCGGACGTTTACACTGTAAATACCCACTCCACGGTTAATCTAACTTACCTGTACTCCGGACGTTTACACTGTAAATACCCACTCCACGGTTAATCTAACTTACCTGTACTCCGGACGTTTACACTGTAAATACCCACTCCACGGTTAATCTAACTTACCTGTACTCCGGACGTTTACACTGTAAATACCCACTCCACGGTTAATCTAACTTACCTGTACTCCGGACGTTTACACTGTAAATACCCACTCCACGGTTAATCTAACTTACCTGTACTCCGGAAGTTTACACTGTAAATACCCACTCCACGGTTAATCTAACTTACCTGTACTCCGGATGTTTACACTGTAAATACCCACTCCACGGTTAATCTAACTTACCTGTACTCCGGACGTTTACACTGTAAATACCCACTCCACGGTTAATCTAACTTACCTGTACTCCGGACGTTTACACTGTAAATACCCACTCCACGGTTAATCTAACTTACCTGTACTCCGGACGTTTACACTGTAAATACCCACTCCACGGTTAATCTAACTTACCTGTACTCCGGACGTTTACACTGTAAATACCCACTCCACGGTTAATCTAACTTACCTGTACTCCGGACGTTTACACTGTAAATACCCACTCCACGGTTAATCTAACTTACCTGTACTCCGGACGTTTACACTGTAAATACCCACTCCACGGTTAATCTAACTTACCTGTACTCCGGACGTTTACACTGTAAATACCCACTCCACGGTTAATCTAACTTACCTGTACTCCGGACGTTTACACTGTAAATGCCCACTCCACGGTTAATCTAACTTACCTGTACTCCGGACGTTTACACTGTAAATACCCACTCCATGGTTAATCTAACTTACCTGTACTCCGGACGTTTACACTGTAAATGCCCACTCCACGGTTAATCTAACTTACCTGTACTCCGGACATTTACACTGTAAATACCACTCCACGGTTAATCTAACTTACCCGTACTCCGGACGTTTACACTGTAAATACCACTCCACGGTTAATCTAACTTACCTGTACTCCGGACGTTTACACTATAAATACCCACTCCACGGTTAATCTAACTTACCTGTACTCCGGACGTTTACACTGTAAATACCACTCCACGGTTAATCTAACTTACCTGTACTCCGGACGTTTACACTGTAAATACCACTCCACGGTTAATCTAACTTACCTGTACTCCAGACGTTTACACTGTAAATACCCACTCCGCGGTTAATCTAACTTACCTGTACTCCGGACGTTTACACTGTAAATACCCACTCCACGGTTAATCTAACTTACCTGTACTCCGGACGTTTACACTGTAAATATCCACTCCACGGTTAATCTAACTTACCCGTACTCCGGACATTTACACTGTAAATACCCACTCCACGGTTAATCTAACTTACCTGTACTCCGGACGTTTACACTGTAAATACCCACTCCGCAGTTAATCTAACTTACCTGTACTCCGGATGTTTACACTGTAAATACCCACTCCACGGTTAATCTAACTTACCTGTACTCCGGACGTTTACACTGTAAACACCACTCCACGGTTAATCTAATTTACCTGTACTCCAGACGTTTACACTGTAAATACCCACTCCGCGGTTAATCTAACTTACCTGTACTCCGGACGTTTACACTGTAAATACCCACTCCACGGTTAATCTAACTTACCTGTACTCCGGACGTTTACACTGTAAATATCCACTCCACGGTTAATCTAACTTACCCGTACTCCGGACATTTACACTGTAAATACCCACTCCACGGTTAATCTAACTTACCTGTACTCCGGACGTTTACACTGTAAATACCCACTCCACGGTAAATCTAACTTACCTGTACTCCGGGCGTTTATACTGTAAATACCCACTCCACGGTTAATCTAACTTACCTGTACTCCGGACGTTTACACTGTAAATACCCACTCCGCGGTTAATCTAACTTACCTGTACTCCGAACGTTTACACTGTAAATACCCACTCCACGGTTAATCTAACTTACCCGTACTCCGGACGTTTACACTGTAAATACCCACTCCGCGGTTAATCTAACTTACCTGTACTCCGGACGTTTACACTGTAAATACCCACTCCACGGATAATCTAACTTACCTGTACTCCGGACGTTTACACTGTAAATACCCACTCCACGGTTAATCTAACTGACCTGTACTCGGACGTTTACACTGTAAATACCCACTCCACGGATAATCTAACTTACCCGTACTCCGGACGTTTACACTTTAAATACCCACTCCACGGTTAATCTAACTTACCTGTACTCCGGACGTTTACACTGTAAATACCGACTCCACGGTTAATCTAACTTACCTGTACTCCGGACGTTTACACTGTAAATACCCACTCCACGGTTAATCTAACTTACCTGTACTCCGGACGTTTACACTGTAAATACCCACTCCACGGTTAATCTAACTTACCTGTACTCCGGACGTTTACACTGTAAATACCCACTCCACGGTTAATCTAACTTACCTGTACTCCGGACGTTTACACTCTAAATACCCTCTCCACGGTTAATCTAACTTCCCTGTACTCCGGACGTTTACACTGTAAATACCCACTCCACGGTTAATCTAACTTACCTGTACTCCGGACGTTTACACTGTAAATACCCTCTCCACGGTTAATCTAACTTACCTGTACTCCGGACGTTTACACTGTAAATATCCACTCCACGGTTAATCTAACTTACCTGTACTCCGGACGTTTACACTGTATATACCCACTCCACGGTTAATCTAACTTACCTGTACTCCGGACGTTTACACTGTAAATACCCACTCCACGGTTAATCTAACTTACCTGTACTCCCGACGTTTACACTGTAAATACCCACTCCACGGTTAATCTAACTTACCTGTACTCCGGACGTTTACACTGTAAATACCCACTCCACGGTTAATCTAATTTACCTGTACTCCGGACGTTTACACTGTAAATACCCACTCCGCGGTTAATCTGACTTACCTGTGCTCCGGACGTTTACACTGTAAATACCCACTCCACAGTTAATCTAACTTACCTGTACTCCGGACGTTTACACTTTAAATACCCACTCCACGGTTAATCTAACTTACCTGTACTCCGGACGTTTACACTGTAAATACCCACTACACGGTTAATCTAACTTACCTGTACTCCGGACGTTTACACTGTAAATACCCACTCCACTGTTAATCTAATTTACCTGTACTCCGGGCGTTTACACTGTAAATACCCACTCCACGGTTAATCTAACTTAACTGTACTCCGGACGTTTACACTGTAAATACCCTCTCCACGGTTGATCTAACTTACCTGTACTCCGGACGTTTACACTGTAAATATCCACTCCACGGTTAATCTAACATACCTGTACTCCGGACGTTTACACTGTAAATACCCACTCCACGGTTAATCTAACTTACCTGTACTCCGGACGTTTACACTGTAAATACCCACTCCACGGTTAATCTAACTTACCTGTACTCCGGACATTTACACTGTAAATACCCACTCCACGGTTAATCTAACTTACCTGTACTCCGGACGTTTACACTGTATATACCCACTCCACGGTTAATCTAACTTACCCGTACTCCGGACGTTTACACTGTAAATACCCACTCCACGGTTAATCTAACTTACCTGTACTCCGGACGTTTACACTGTAAATACCCACTCCACGGTTAATCTAACTTACCTGTACTCCGGACGTTTACACTGTAAATACCCACTCCACGGTTAATCTAACTTACCTGTACTCCGGACGTTTACACTGTAAATACCCACTCCACGGTTAATCTAACTTACCTGTACTCCGGACGTTTACACTGTAAATACCCACTCCACGGTTAATCTAACTTACCTGTACTCCGGACGTTTACACTGTAAATACCCACTCCACGGTTAATCTAACTTACCTGTACTCCGGATGTTTACACTGTAAATACCCACTCCACGGTTAATCTAACTTACCTGTACTCCGGACGTTTACACTGTAAATACCCACTCCACGGTTAATCTAACTTACCTGTACTCCGGACGTTTACACTGTAAATACCCACTCCACGGTTAATCTAACTTACCTGTACTCCGGACGTTTACACTGTAAATACCCACTCCACGGTTAATCTAACTTACCTGTACTCCGGACGTTTACACTGTAAATACCCACTCCACGGTTAATCTAACTTACCCGTACTCCGGACGTTTACACTGTAAATACCCACTCCACGGTTAATCTAACTTACCTGTACTCCGGACGTTTACACTGTAAATACCCACTCCACGGTTAATCTAACTTACCTGTACTCCGGACGTTTACACTGTAAATACCCACTCCACGGTTAATCTAACTTACCTGTACTCCGGACGTTTACACTGTAAATACCCACTCCACGGTTAATCTAACTTACCTGTACTCCGGACGTTTACACTGTAAATACCCACTCCACGGTTAATCTAACTTACCTGTACTCCGGACGTTTACACTGTAAATACCCACTCCACGGTTAATCTAACTTACCTGTACTCCGGACGTTTACACTCTAAATACCCTCTCCACGGTTAATCTAACTTCCCTGTACTCCGGACGTTTACACTGTAAATACCCACTCCACGGTTAATCTAACTTACCTGTACTCCGGACGTTTACACTGTAAATACCCTCTCCACGGTTAATCTAACTTACCTGTACTCCGGACGTTTACACTGTAAATATCCACTCCACGGTTAATCTAACTTACCTGTACTCCGGACGTTTACACTGTATATACCCACTCCACGGTTAATCTAACTTACCTGTACTCCGGACGTTTACACTGTAAATACCCACTCCACGGTTAATCTAACTTACCTGTACTCCCGACGTTTACACTGTAAATACCCACTCCACGGTTAATCTAACTTACCTGTACTCCGGACGTTTACACTGTAAATACCCACTCCACGGTTAATCTAATTTACCTGTACTCCGGACGTTTACACTGTAAATACCCACTCCGCGGTTAATCTGACTTACCTGTGCTCCGGACGTTTACACTGTAAATACCCACTCCACAGTTAATCTAACTTACCTGTACTCCGGACGTTTACACTTTAAATACCCACTCCACGGTTAATCTAACTTACCTGTACTCCGGACGTTTACACTGTAAATACCCACTACACGGTTAATCTAACTTACCTGTACTCCGGACGTTTACACTGTAAATACCCACTCCACTGTTAATCTAATTTACCTGTACTCCGGGCGTTTACACTGTAAATACCCACTCCACGGTTAATCTAACTTAACTGTACTCCGGACGTTTACACTGTAAATACCCTCTCCACGGTTGATCTAACTTACCTGTACTCCGGACGTTTACACTGTAAATATCCACTCCACGGTTAATCTAACATACCTGTACTCCGGACGTTTACACTGTAAATACCCACTCCACGGTTGATCTAACTTACCTGTACTTCAGACATTTACACTGTAAATACCCACTTCACGGTTAATCTAACTTACCTGTACTCCGGACGTTTACACTGTAAATACCCACTCCACCGTTGATCTAACTTACCTGTACTCCGGACGTTTACACTGTAAATACCCACTCCACGGTTAATCTAACTTACCCGTACTCCGGACATTTACACTGTAAATACCCACTCCACGGTTAATCTAACTTACCTGTACTCCGGATGTTTACACTGTAAATACCCACTCCACGGTTAATCTAACTTACCTGTACTCCGGGCGTTTACACTGTAAATACCCACTCCGCGGTTAATCTAACTTACCTGTACTCCGGACGTTTACACTGTAAATACCCACTCCGCGGTTAATCTAACTTATCTGTACTCCGGACGTTTACACTGTAAATACCCACTCCACGGTTAATCTAACTTACCTGTACTCCGGACGTTTACACTGTAAATACCCACTCCACGGATAATCTAACTTACCTGTACTCCGGACGTTTACACTGTAAATACCCACTCCACGGTTAATCTAACTTACCTGTATTCCGGATGGTTACACCCTTCGAGCGAAGAGATTCCTCCCAACATCTCTTCTGAGCGGTCTGGCCCTAATTTTCCACCTGTACGGCCTTGTTTCAGAATCTCCAACCAGTGGAAATAGTTTATCCTTATCGCCAGTCTTTCCCGGTTAATTGATATCTTGAACACTTCAATCAGGTCACCCCTTAGCCTTTTAAATTCTAGCTGAAACAGGTTTAATTTGTGTAATCTCCCCTCGCAACTCACCCCCTGTAATTCAGGTAGCATTTTTGTAAACCCAGGTTGCTGTACCTCCAAGGCCAGAATATCCTTCCTGAGGATACTGTTGACAGTGACTCTGAGTGGGGTCTACCCAGGGATTTGTAAAGCTGCAGCATAAACCCTCTGCCTTTATACTCCAACCCTCGAGATATAAAGGCCAGCATTCCATTAGCCTTTTTGATTATTTTCTGCGCTTGTTCCTGATGTTTGAAGGATCTCTGCACCTGAACCCCCCAAGTCTCTTTGGACATGCACTGTACCTAACCTCTTTCCATTCAGAAAGTACTCTGCTCGATCCTTTCTTGGTCCAAAATGGATAACCTCACACTTGCTCACATTAAATTCCACCTGCCACAATTTTGCCCATCCACCTTGTCTGACAATATCTCCTTGCAGTTTTATGCTGTCATCTAGATTGTCCATAAAGCCGCCTAAATCCGCAAATTTGGATTTATGGCTTTCTCTGCACCATCCAAGTCATTAATGAATAATGTGAATAATTGAGGACCGAACACATCCGTGTGGTACACCACTGGTCACTTCCTGCCAATTAGAGTAATTACCCATGATCCCCACTCTCTGTCGCCTGCCACTCAACTAATTTCTTAACCATGTCAATAATTTCCCCTCAACTCCCTGGGCTTCTACCTCAGTTAACAGTCTCTCCTGTGGAACTGTATCAAGTGTCTTCTGGAAGTCCATGAAAACGACACCCATCGGCATTCCCCTGTCCACTACCTTAGCCACCTCGTCAGAAAATTCAATAGGAGGAGCCAGGCATGCATGGCCTTCCCTTCACGATTCCATGCTAGCTCTTCCTGATCAATCGAGACTTTTGCGAGGTGTTCAGTTACCCCATCCCTGATTATAGACTCCAGCCGTTTCCCTGCCACAGATGTTAGGCTAACCAATTCCCTGGTTTCCCCCCTTTCACCCTTCTTAAAAAGTGGAGTGACATGTGCAATTTCCCAATCCAGAGGGACGACTCCTGAATCCAGGGAATTCTGAAAGATTATAGTTGGGGCCTCTGCAATGTGCTCGCCGACTTTCCTTTAACAACCTCGGATGTACACCGTCTGATCCTGGGGATTTGTCACTCTAGTTTCATTACTCTCCTAGTTAGTGATGCTGAATTACGTTACTTTAATTAATTTTTCCCGGACTTCCGGCACGTTTTCCTCCTTTTCAGCTATAAACACCGAGGCAAAGTAATTGTTCGACGTGTCTGCCATTTCCCCACCATCACCGCCAACGAGGTGGATTCTCCGCTGGTGGAATCTCCGTTCCGCCGGAAGCCCACCGCTGCTCGCGGGTGCCCAGGAGGCGTGGGGGTGGTGGTATCCCATTGGCTGGAGGCAGGAACGGGAAGACCCCGCTGCCGGCCACGGCGCCCGGCTGAGGAACACTGGGCCGGCGAGGCGGAGAATTAACCCCGTTTCTCACAGAATTATAAAATGTCTTATCGATTGTGATGGTCCTTTGCAGGTTCCCTCGCAGGCTCCCTGTCAGTCGCTTTTCTTCGCTGCTTTGTGACTTTGCTGTTTGTTCTATCTATCGGCGCTGCGCAGTTTAACTTTCCACCCAGAGTTTTGACAGAAGCGTGTCGATTTTAAACATTTTCAGCCGCATTGCGAGGATTATCCTAACGCCCCTGTCTGTACCAGGGAATACATCCCAGTGTGCGACGTGAACGGAAACACCTTCCCGAACCGGTGTGTCCTGTGTGGCGAGGTGAGGTGAGTGTCTTTGCTGTCGGTCTCCATGACTCAGCTGGGGGGGGGTTGGGGGCCAGGCTCGGTTACACCCCCCTGCGGGAACCCCCACAGACAAATCTACCGTCGCACCGAGGAAGCGGTGATTTGTAGCGTGGGGATTTTGAGACACCCCCCCCTCGGGAAATGTTGGGGATGATTTACCACCTCGCTCCTGATGTGGCTGTGGATGCTGCACAGCGGTTAGCACCGTTGCTTCACGGCGCCAGGGTCCCAGGTTCGATTCCCGGCTCGGGTCACTGCGCGGAGTCTGCACGTTCTCCCCGTGTCTGCGTGGGTTTCCTCTGGATGCTCCGGTTTCCTCCCACAAGTCCCGAAAGACGTGCTGTTGGGTGAATTGGACATTCGGAATTCTCCCACTGTGTACCCGAACAGGCGCCGGAATGTGGCGACTAGGGGCTTTTCACAGTAACTTCATTGCAGCGTTAATGTCAGCCTACTTGTGACACTAATAAAGATTATTATTATGAGATGGTTGGCCAGGATAGATTGCCCCATCAGGGATTTGCAGGTCAGGGTGCAGGATTACAGGGGTGGGGTGGCCAAGGGAGAGTGCTGATCTGGAGGGTCGGTGCAGATCAATGGGCCGAATGGCCTCCTTCTGCACTGTAGGAGTTCTGTGATTCCAATCTCTTTCAGTCTGCTTTCCCCTCCTCGAGTTGAAAAGCCAGGACAAGTAGGCCCGAGTGGTAATCGTGACTTTTGTTTTCTTTACAGGTTACAGGGAAAAAAGATCTTAATAAAACACTTTGGGGAATGCTAATTCCTGAAGCTGGATAATGCTGGGACTTGCCTTTCCGCAAATATCAGCAAGAATGTGTGACTGAATATGCAAACTTTGAGATATATGTGTAGATAAATAACTGAATGGTAGGATTTCCCATTCAATAAATTCACAATTTGAATGCTCTATCTTGAATTGTTTTTTATAAATACAGCTCGACCTGCGAGTGAGGCAAGAGTGCCACCTCATTCCCAGCTGGGATTCTCCCACCTCATTCCCAGCTGGGATTCTCCCACCTCATTCCCAGCTGGGATATCTTCCACCTCATTCCCAGCTGGGATATCTCCCACCTCATTCCCAGCTGGGATTCTCCCACCTCATTCCCAGCTGGGATTCTCCCACCTCATTCCCAGCTGGGATATCTTCCACCTCATTCCCAGCTGGGATATCTCCCACTTCATTCCCAGCTGGGATTCTCCCACCTCATTCCCAGCTGGGATTCTCCCACCTCATTCCTAGCTGGGATATCTCCCACATCATTCCCAGCTGGGATTCTCCCACCTCATTCCCAGCTGGGATTCTCCCACCTCATTCCCAGCTGGGATATCTCCCACCTCAACCCAGCTGGGATATCTCCCACCTCATTCCCAGCTGGAATTCTCCCACCTCATTCCCAGCTGGGATATCTCCCACCTCATTCCCAGCTGGGATATCTCCCACCTCAACCCAGCTGGGATTCTCCCACCTCATTCCCAGCTGGGATATCTCCCACCTCATTACCAGCTGGGATTCTCCCACCTTATTCCCAGCTGGAATTCTCCCACCTCATTCCCAGCTGGGATATCTCCCACCTCATTCCCAGCTGGGATTCTCCCACCTCATTCCTAGCTGGGATATCTCCCACATCATTCCCAGCTGGGATTCTCCCACCTCATTCCCAGCTGGAATAAATCCCACCTCCTTCCCAGCTGGGATATCTCCCACATCATTCCCAGCTGGGATATCTCCCAACTCATTCCCAGCTGGGATATCTCCCACATCATTCCCAGCTGAGATATCTCCCACATCATTCCCAGCTGGGATTCTCCCACCTCATTCCCAGCTGGGATATCTCCCACCTCATTCCCAGCTGGAATTCTCCCACCTCATTCCTAGCTGGGATATCTCCCACATCATTCCCAGCTGGAATTCTCCTACCTCATTCCCAGCTGGGATATCTCCCACCTCATTCCCAGCTGGGATATCTCCCACCTCATTCCCAGCTGGAATTCTCCCACCTCATTCCTAGCTGGGATATCTCCCATATCATTCCCAGCTGGAATTTTCCTACCTCATTCCCAGCTGGGATATCTCCCACCTCATTCCCAGCTGGGATATCTCCCACCTCATTCCCAGCTGGGATTCTCCCACCTCATTCCTAGCTGGGATATCTCCCACATCATTCCCAGCTGGGATTCTCCCACCTCATTCCCAGCTGGGATATCTCCCACCTCATTCCCAGCTGGGATACCTCCCACCTCATTCCCAGCTGGAATTCTCCCACCTCATTCCTAGCTGGGATATCTCCCACATCATTCCATGCTGGAATTCTCCTACCTCATTCCCAGCTGGGATATCTCCCACCTCATTCCCAGCTGGGATATCTCCCATCTCATTCCCAGCTGGGATATCTCCCACCTCATTCCCAGCTAGGATATCTCCCACATCATTCCCAGCTGGGATGTCTCCCACCTCATTCCCAGCTGGGATATCTCCCACCTCATTCCCAGCTGGAATTCTCCCACCTCATTCCTAGCTGGGATATCTCCCACCTAATTCCCAGCTGGGATTCTCCCACCTCATTCCCAGCTGGGATATCTCCCACCTCATTCCCAGCTGGAATTCTCCCACCTCATTCCTAGCTGGGATATCTCCCACCTCATTCCCAGCTGGAATTCTCCCACCTCATTCCTAGCTGGGATATCTCCCACCTCATTCCCTGCTGGGATATCTCCCACCTCATTCCCAGCTGGAATTCTCCCACCTCATTCCTAGCTGGGATATCTCCCACCTCATTGCCAGCTGAGATATCTCCCACCTCATTCCCAGCTGGGATATCTCCCACCTCATTCCCAGCTAGGATATTTCCCACATCATTCCCAGCTGGGATGCTCCCACCTCATTCCCAGCTGGGATATCTCCCACCTCATTCCTAGCTGGGATATCTCCCACCTCATTCCCAGCTGAGATATCTCCCACCTCATTCCCAGCTGGAATTTCCCCACCACATTCCCAGCTGGGATTCTCCCACCTCATTCCCAGCTGGGATTCTCCCACCTCATTCCCAGCTGGAATTCTCCCACCTCATTCCCAGCTGGGATATCTCCCACATCATTCCCAGCTGGAATTCTCCCACCTCATTCCTAGCTGGGATATCTCGCACATCATTCCCAGCTGGAATTCTCCCACCTCATTCCCAGCTGGAATTCTCCCACCTCATTCCCAGCTCATTTGCACTCACTGTGAACTCCAGCACACTCACTGTGAACTCTAGAACACTCACGGAGAACTCCAGAACACTCACAGAGAGCTCTAGAACACTCACGGAGAACTCTAGAACACCCACGGAGAGCTCTAGAACACTCACGGAGAACTCTAGAACGCTCACGGAGAACTCTAGAACACTCACGGTGAACTCTAGAACACTCACTGTGAACTCAAGAGCACTCACGGAGGACTCTAGAACATGCACGGAGAACTCTAGAACACTCACTGTGAACTCTAGAACACTCACAGAAAACAGCAGCACAGATACAGCCACGGAGAGCATGTTTCTCATCGGGTCTCTCAAATGCACGGCCGTCTGGTTCGACAGAAATGGTGACTTCCCTCCCGAAACCTGCATACCCTCCTTTACATACATAGATACAGAGGGGATAGGAGCAGGAGGCGGCCCTTCGAGCCCGCTCCGCCATTCATCACCATCATGGCTGATCATCCAACTCAACAGCCCAATCCTGCTTTCTCCCCATAGCCTTTGATCCCATTCTCCCCAAGTGCTGTATCCAGCCGCCTCGTGAATATATTCAATGTTTTAGCATCAACCACTTCCTGTGGGAATGAATTCCACAGGCTCACCACTCTGGGTGAAGAAATGTCTCCTTATCTCTGTCCTAAATGGTTTCCCTGAATCCTCAGACTGTGACGTCTGGTTCTGGACACACCCATCATTGGTAACATCCTTCCTGCATCTACTCCCTGTACGCACACGACTGTGTGGCAAAACTTGGTTCCAACTCCATCTACAAGTTTGCTGACGATACGACCATAGTGGGCCGGATCTCGAATAACGATGAGTCCGAATACAGGAGGGAGATAGAGAACCTAGTGGAGTGGTGTAGCGACAACAATCTCTCCCTCAATGCCAGCAAAAGTAAAGAGCTGGTCATTGACTTCAGGAAGCAAAGTACTGTACACACCCCTGTCAGCATCAACGGGGCCGAGGTGGAGATGGTTAGCAGTTTCAAATTCCTAGGGGTGCACATTTCCCAAAATCTGTCCTGGTCCACCCATGTCGACGCTACCACCAAGAAAGCACAACAGCGCCTATACTTCCTCAGGAAACTAAGGAAATTCGGCATGTCCACATTAACCCTTACCAACTTTTACAGATGCACCATAGAAAGCATCCTATCGGGCTGCATCACAGCCTGGTATGGCAACTGCTCGGCCCAGGACCGCAAGAAACTTCAGAGAGTCGTGAACACCGCCCAGTCCATCACACGGACCCGCCTCCCATCCACTGACTCCATCTACACCTCCCGCTGCCTGGGGAAAGTGGGCAGTATAATCAAAGATCCCTCCCACCCGGCTTACTCACTCTTCCAACTTCTTCCATCGGGCAGGAGATACAGAAGTCTGAGAACACGCACAAACAGACTCAAAAACAGCTTCTTCCCCACTGTTACCAGACTCCTAAATGACCCTCTTATGGACTGACTTCATTAACACTACACCCTGTATGCTTCATCCGATGCCGGTGTTATCTAGTTACATTGTGTATGTTGTGTTGCCCTATTATGTATTTTCTTTTCTTCCCTTTTCTTCTCATGTACTTAATGATCTGTTGAGCTGCTCGCAGAAAAATACTTTTCACTGTACCTCGGTACACGTGACAATAAACAAATCCAATCCAATCCAATCCCTGTCCAGTCCTGTTAGAATTTTATACGTCTCTATGAGATCCCCCCTCATTCTTCTGAACTCCAGCGAGAACAATCCCAACCTAGTCAATCTCTCCTCGTCCGTCAGTCCCGCCATCCCTGGAATCAGTCTGGTAAACCTTCGCTGCACTCCCTCGAGAGCAAGAACATCCTTCCTCAGAGAAGGAGACCAGAACTGCCCACAATACTCCAGGTGTGGCCTCACCCAGGTCCTGTACAATTGCAGCAACACAGCCCTGCTCCTGTACTCGAAACCTCTCGCTATGAAGGCCAACAGACCATTAGCCTTCTTTACCGCCTGCTGCACCTGCAGCTTACCTTCAGCGACTGGTGCACAAGGACACCCAGGTCCCGCTGCACACTCCCCTCTCCCAATTTACAACCGTTCAGGTAGTAACCTGCCCTCCTGTTTTTGCTTCCAAAGTGGATAACGTCACACTTACAGAACTCCTCTTTGACCAAGCTATCTCCTTATGTGGCTAATTGTCATTTCTTGTTTAGAATGTTCCTGCGAAACATCTTGGGGGGGGGTGCTTTACTACATCAAGGGTGCTGTATAAATGTAGACTGTTGCACGTTGTTGTATACGGGCAAGCCAGTTTGCTGTAAGCAGACACCTCTGTGAGTTCCCTATTCAACAATCGGCCGATATTCTCATTTCAGACCAAGCAAATATTCAAACATCCCGGGATCAGGCAAACGGTGAGGGCAAGCCAACGTTAAAAGTTTATTCTCCACCAAGGAGTGCGTGGTTGGGATATCTGCCCTGTTTGGGCCTACAGCAGGAGGGGCTGACGCCCGCCAGCTTGCTGCCCAGCTGTTAGATATTATTCAGGGCGGAGAGGACGCCCAGCTATTCTTCGTCAGCACAGAGGACAGTGGGTGCTGAGCGTGGCATTGAGAGCAAAAACAGGAAATCACTTATTTCCTCTTCACACGGGTCCGCGAGGCCCAGGCGGGGGAGTTTGGAACGAGGATGGTACCTGGGCTTGATTTTTAAATCCTCATCTTTGTTTTTGAATTAATCGACGGTCTCAAACCCTGCCCCCCATCCTTTCTATAATCTTCTCCAGCCCCCAAATCCTCCAATATATCTGTAATCCTGACATTCTGGCCTCTCTTCTAATCGTTCCAGTAACAGGTAACCATTCTGTCAGTTACCCAGGCCCTCGATTCTGGATTACACGCCCTACATCTCCCCTTCTCCCACCTTCCACCTACAAGACACAAAGTGTTAACCCGGGTCCCTGGCGCTGTGAGACAGCAGTGTTAACCCGGGTCCCTGGCGCTGTGAGACAGCAGTGTTAACCCGGGTCCCTGGCACTGTGAGACAGCAGTGTTAACCCGGGTCCCTGGCACTGTGAGACAGCAGTGTTAACCCGGGTCCCTGGAACTGTGAGACAGCAGTGTTAAGCCGGGTCCCTGGCACTGTGAGACAGCAGTGTTAACCCGGGTCCCTGGCACTGTGAGACAGCAGTGTGAACCCGGGTCCCTGGCACTGTGAGACAGCAGTGTTAACCCGGGTCCCTGGCACTGTGAGACAGCAGTGTTAACCCGGGTCCCTGTCACTGTGAGACAGCAGTGTTAACCCGGGTCCCTGGCTCTGTGAGACAGCAGCGTTAACCCGGGTCCCTGGCACTGTGAGACAGCAGTGTTAACCCGGGTCCCTGGCACTGTGAGACAGCAGTGTTAACCCGGGTCCCTGGCACTGTGAGACAGCAGTGTTAACCCGGGTCCCTGGCTCTGTGAGACAGCAGTGTTAACCCGGGTCCCTGGCACTGTGAGACAGCAGTGTTAACCCGGGTCCCTGGCACTGTGAGACAGCAGTGTTAACCCGGGTCCCTGGCTCTGTGAGACAGCAGTGTTAACCCGGGTCCCTGGCACTGAGACAGCAGTGTTAACCCGGGTCCCTGGCACTGTGAGACAGCAGTGTTAACCCGGGTCCCTGGCACTGTGAGACAGCAGTGTTAACCCGGGTCCCTGGCACTGTGAGACAGCAGTGTTAACCCGGGTCCCTGGCACTGTGAGACAGCAGTGTTAACCCGGGTCCCTGGCACTGTGAGACAGCAGTGTTAACCCGGGTCCCTGGCACTGTGAGACAGCAGTGTTAACCCGGGTCCCTGGCACTGTGAGACAGCAGTGTTAACCCGGGTCCCTGGCACTGTGAGGCAGCAGTGTTAACCCGGGTCCCTGGCACTGTAAGGCAGCAGTGTTAACCCGGGTCTCTGGCACTGTGAGACAGCAGTGTTAACCCGGGTCCCTGGCACTGTGAGACAGCAGTGTTAACCCGGGTCCCTGGCACTGTGAGGCAGCAGTGTTAACCCGGGTCCCTGGCTCTGTGAGACAGCCGTGTTAACCCGGGACCCTGGCACTGTGAGACAGCAGTGTTAACCCGGGTCCCTGGCACTGTGAGACAGCAGTGTTAACCCGGGTCCCTGGCTCTGTGAGACAGCAGTGTTAACCCGGGTCCCTGGCTCTGTGAGACAGCAGTGTTAACCCGGGTCCCTGGAACTGTGAGACAGCAGTGTTAACCCGGGTCCCTGGCTCTGTGAGACAGCAGTGTTAACCCGGGTCCCTGGCACTGTGAGGCAGCAGTGTTAACCCGGGTCCCTGGCACTGTTAGACAGCAGTGTTAACCCGGGTCCCTGGCACTGTGAGACAGCAGTGTTAACCCGGGTCCCTGGCTCTGTGCGACAACAGTGTTAACCCGGATCCCTGGCACTGTGAGACAGCAGTGTTAACCCGGGTCCCTGGCACTGTGAGACAGCAGTGTTAACCCGGGTCCCTGGCTCTGTGAGGCAGCAGTGTTAACCAGGGTCCCTGGCACTGTGAGACAGCAGTGTTAACCCGGGTCCCTGGCTCTGTGAGACAGCAGTGTTAACCCGGGTCCCTGGCTCTGTGAGACAGCAGTGTTAACCCGGGTCCCTGGCACTGTGAGACAGCAGTGTTAACCCGGGTCCCTGGCACTGAGAGACAGCAGTGTTAACCCGGGTCCCTGGCTCTGTGAGACAGCAGTGTTAACCCGGGTCCCTGGCTCTGTGAGACAGCAGTGTTAACCCGGGTCCCTGGCACTGTGAGACAGCAGTGTTAACCCGGGTCACTGGCTCTGTGAGACAGCAGTGTTAACCCGGGTCCCTGGCTCTGTGAGACAGCAGTGTTAACCCGGGTCCCTGGCACTGTGAGACAG
>NC_092730.1:4737707-4741121 GCF_047496885.1 Scyliorhinus torazame | reverse complement strand
CCACATTCTCCCCACGGTAGCGAGTCCCACATTCTCCCCACTACCCGTGGGAGCGAGTCCACATTCCCCCCACTCCCGTGGGAGCGAGTCCCACATTCTCCCCACTCCCCGTGGGAGCGAGTGCCACATTCTCCACACTCCCCGTGAGAGCGAGTCCCACATTCTTCCCACTCTCTGTGGGAGCGAGTCCCACATTCTCCCCACTCGCCGTGGGAGCGAGTCCCACATTCTCCCCACTCCCCGTGGGAGCGAGTCCCACATTCACCCCAAACCCCGTGGGAGCGAGTGCCACATTTTCCCTACTCCCCGTGGGAGCGAGTCCCAACATTCTCCCCACTCCCCGTGGGAGCGAGTCCCACATTCTCCCCACTCCCGTGGGAGCTAGTCCCACATTCTCCCCACTCCCCGCTGCCTGGGAGGGGGGTAGAGGCGGGTCTGGACCGCGCTGCCTGGGAGGGGGGGGTGAGGGTCTGGAACGCGCTGCCTGGGAGGGGGGTCGAGGCGGGTCTGGATCACGCTTGCCTGGGGAGAGGGGGTAGAGGCGGGTCTGGGACACGCTGTCTGGGAGGGGGGGTAGAGGCGGGTCTGGGACACGCTGTCTGGGAGGGTGGGGGGGTTGGGGGGGAAAGAGGCGGGTCTGGAACGTGCTGCCTGGGAGGGTGGGAGAGGCGGGGTCTGGAACGCGCTGCCTGGGAGGGGTGGGAGAGGCGGGTCTGGAACGTGCTGCCTGGGAGGGTGGGAGAGGCGGGTCTGGGACACGCTGCCTGGGAGGGGGGGGGAAGAGGCGGGTCTGGAACGCGCTGCCTGGGAGGGGGGAAGAGGCGGGTCTGGGACACGCTGCCTGGGAGGGGGGGGGGGGAGAGGCGGGTCTGGAACGCGCTGCCTGGGAGGGGGTGGGGTGAGGGTCTGGAACGCGCTGCCTGGGAGGGTGGGAGAGGCGGGTCTGGGACACGCTGCCTGGGAGGGGGGGGGAAGAGGCGGGTCTGGAACGCGCTGCCTGGGAGGGGGGAAGAGGCGGGTCTGGGACACGCTGCCTGGGAGGGGGTAGAGGCGGGTCTGGAACGCGCTGCCTGGGAGGGGGTGGGGTGAGGGTCTGGAACGCGCTGCCTGGGAGGGGGTGGGGTGAGGGTCTGGAACGCGCTGCCTGGGAGGGGTGGGAGAGGCGAGTCTGGAACGCGCTGCCTGGGAGGGGGTGGGGTGAGGGTCTGGAACGCGCTGCCTGGGAGGGGTGGGAGAGGCGAGTCTGGAACGCGCTGCCTGGGAGGGTGGGAGAGGCGGGTCTGGGACACGCTGCCTGGGAAGGGGGGGAAGAGGCGGGTCTGGAACGCGCTGCCTGGGAGGGGGGGGGGGAAGAGGCGGGTCTGGAACGCGCTGCCTGAGAGGGGGGGTGAGGTCTGGAACGCGCTGCCTGGGAGGGGGGGGGGGGGGAGAGGCGGGTCTGGAACGCGCTGCCTGGGAGGGGGGGGGAAGAGGCGGGTCTGGAACGCGCTGCCTGGGAGGGGGGGAGAGGCGGGTCTGGAACGCGCTGCCTGGGAGGGGGGGGAGAGGCGGGTCTGGAACGCGCTGCCTGGGAGGGGGGGGGGTGAGGGTCTGGAACGCGCTGCCTGAGAGGGGGGGGGGTGAGGGTCTGGAACGCGCTGCCTGTGGGAGGGGGGGGGGGTGAGGGTCTGGAACGCGCTGTCTGGGAGGGGGGAAGAGGTGGGTCTGGAACGCGCTGCCTGGGAGGGGGGGGGGGGGGGGAAGAGGCGGGTCTGGAACGCGCTGCCTGGGAGGGTGGGAGAGGCGGGTCTGGGACGCGCTGCCTGGGAGGGGGGGGGGGAGGCGGGTCTGGAACGCGCTGCCTGGGAGGGGGGGTGAGGGTCTGGAACGCGCTGCCTGGGAGGGGGGGGGGAGAGGCGGGTCTGGGACACGCTGCCTGGGAGGGGGGGGGGGAGAGGTGGGTCTGGAACGCGCTGCCTGGGGGGGGGGGGGGGGAAGAGGCGGGTCTGGAACGCGCTGCCTGGGAGGGGGGGGGGGGGTGAGGGTCTGGAACGCGCTGCCTGGGAGGGTGGGAGAGGCGGGTCTGGAACGCGCTGCCCGGGAGGGGGGGGGGGTAAGAGGCGGGTCTGGAACGCGCTGCCTGGGAGGGGGGGAAGAGGCGGGTCTGGAACGCGCTGCCTGGGAGGGGGGGGGGGGTGAGGGTCTGGAACGCGCTGCTGGGAGGGGGGGGGGGTGAGGGTCTGGAACGCGCTGCCTGGGAGGGTGGGAGAGGCGGGTCTGGAACGCGCTGCCTGGGAGGGGGGGAGAGGCGGGTCTGGGACACGCTGCCTGGGAGGGGGGGTGAGGGTCTGGAACGCGCTGCCTGGGAGGGGGGGGGGGTGAGGGTCTGGAACGCGCTGCCTGGGAGGGGGGGTAGAGGCGGGTCTGGAACGCGCTGCCTGGGAGGGGGGGGTAGAGGCCGGTTGCCACACATCCTTTAAAAAGTACCTGGGTGAGCACGTGGCACGTCCTGAACATTCAAGGCCATGGCCAGGTGCTGGCCAATGGATTCGGTGGGACGCTCAGGTGTCTTTCAAGCGTCAGTGTAGGCTCGATGGGCCGAAAGGCCTGTTCTGCACTGTGAGATGCTGTAATTCTGTGTTTAAATAGGCAATATCAGAGAGGGCCTGAGCTACCCAATCAATTACTCACACCAGACGCCCTCCTCTGCCCAGTCCCACCCTGACTGTCACTGATCAACTAGCAAGGGTTGGGATGGAAATTGTTACCTACAGTTCCTCTGATATCTCCTCTTTCTATTCCCTCATGCAGTGGGAGGGAGCATGCAAAGCCCCTGCTGCTCACTCACATGGTCTGCATGTTGGTCTTTGTCAGCTCCACGGCCCAGTCCACAGTCCTGCTGTCCAAGTCTGCGACCCGCTTGCATTCAATAACCAAGTTCATTCAGGGTGAGAGAGGCAGAGAGAGAGAGAGAGAGAGAGAGAGGGAGAGAGGGAGAGAGACAGAGAGAGAGAGAGAGAGAGAGAGGGAGAGAGGGAGGGAGAGAGGGAGAGAGACAGAGAGAGAGAGAGAGGGAGAGAGGAGAGAGACAGAGAGAGAGAAAGAGAGAGGGAGAGAGGGAGAGAGGGAGAGAGAGAGAGAGAGAGAGAGAGAGAGGAGAGAGAGAGAGAGACACACAGAGAGAGAGACACAGAGAGAGAGAGACACAGAGAGAGAGACACAGAGAGAGAGACACAGAGAGAGAGACACACAGAGAGAGAGACACACAGAGAGACACAGAGAGAGAGACACAGAGAGAGAGACACAGAGAGAGACACCCAGACAGAGAGAGACAGAGAGAGAGAGACACACAGAGAGGCAGAGAGAGGGAGAGAGACACAGAGAGAGAGAGACACAGAGAGAGACACAGAGAGACACAGAGAGACAGAGAGAGAC
>NC_092730.1:4685207-4732707 GCF_047496885.1 Scyliorhinus torazame | reverse complement strand
CCGAGATACAGGCAGCTCCGAGAGAGACCGAGATACAGGCAGCGTACAGACAGCTCCGAGAGAGACCGAGATACAGGCAGCTCCGAGAGAGACCGAGATACAGGCAGCTCCGAGAGAGACCGAGATACAGGCAGCGTACAGACAGCTCCAAGAGAGACCGAAATACAGGCAGCTCCGAGAGAGACCGAGATACAGGCAGCGTACAGACAGCTCCGAGAGAGACCGAGATACAGGCAGCTCCGAGAGAGACCGAGATACAGGAAGCTCCGAGAGAGACCGAGATACAGGCAGCTTCGAGAGAGACCGAGATACAGGCAGCTCCGAGAGAGACCGAGATACAGCCAGCGTACAGACCGCTCCGAGAGAGACCGAGATACAGGCAGCGTACAGACAGCTCCAAGAGAGACCGAGATACAGGCAGCTCCGAGAGAGACCGAGATACAGGCAGCGTACAGACAGCTCCGAGAGAGACCGACCGAGATACAGCCAGCGTACAGACAGCTCCGAGAGAGACCGAGATACAACCAGCGTACAGACAGCTCCGAGAGAGACCGATATACAGGCAGCGTACAGACAGCTCCGAGAGAGACCGACCGAGATACAGCCAGCGTACAGTCAGCTCCGAGAAAGACCAACCGAGATACAGCCAGCGTACAGACAGCTCCGATAGAGACCGAGATACAGCCAGCGTACAGACAGCTCCGAGAGAGACCGAGATACGGGCAGCGTACAGACCGCTCCGAGAGAGACCGAGATACAGGCAGCGTACAGACAGCTCCGAGAGAGTCCGACCGAGATACAGCCAGCGTACAGTCAGCTACGAGAGAGACCAACCGAGATACAGCCAGCGTACAGACAGCTCTGACAGAGACCGAGATACAGCCAGCGTACAGACAGATCTGAGATAGACCGAGATACAGCCAGCGTACAGACAGCTCCGAGAGAGACCGAGATACAGCCAGCGTACAGACAGCTCCGAGAGAGACCGAGATACAGGCAGCGTACAGACAGCTCAGAGAGAGACCGAGATACAGCCAGCGTACAGACAGCTCCGAGAGAGACCGAGATACAGGCAGCGTACAGAGAGCTCCGAGAGAGACCGAGATACAGGCAGCGTACTGACAGCTCCGAGAGGGACCGAGATACAGCCAGCGTAAAGACAGCTCCGAGAGAGACTGAGATACAGAGAGCGTAAAACAGCTCCGAGAGAGACCGAGATACAGGCAGCGTACAGGCAGCTCCGAGAGAGACCGAGATACAGCCAGCGTACAGGCAGCTCCGAGAGAGACCGAGATACAGCCAGCGTACAGGCAGCTCCGAGAGAGACCGACCGAGATACAGCCAGCGTACAGACAGCCCCGAGAGAGACCGAGATACAGCCAGCGTACAGACAGCTCCGAGAGAGACCGAGATACAGCCAGCGTACAGGCAGCTCCGAGAGAGACCGAGATACAGCCAGCGTACAGAAAGCTCCGAGAGAGACCGACCGAGATACAGCCAGCGTACAGACAGCTCCGAGAGAGACCGAGATACAGCTAGCGTACAGACAGCTGAGAGAGACCGAGATACAGCCAGCGTACAGACAGCTCCGAGAGAGACCGACCGAGATACAGCCAGCAAACAGACACCTCCGAGAGAGACCGAGATACAGCCAGCGTACAGACAGCTCTGAGAGAGACCGAGATACAGCCAACGTACAGGCAGCTCCGAGAGAGACCGAGATACAGCCAACGTACAGGCAGCTCCGAGAGAGACCGAGATACAGGCAGCGTACAGACAGCTCCGAGAGAGACCGAGATACAGGCAGCGTACAGACAGCTCCGAGAGAGACCGACCGAGATACAGCCAGCGTACAGACAGCCCAGAGAGAGACCGAGATACAGCCAGCATACAGACAGCTCCGAGAGGGACCGAGATACAGCCAGCCTACAGACAGCTCCGAGAGAGACCGAGATACAGCCAACGTACAGGCAGCTCCGAGAGAGGCCGAGAAACAGCCAGCGTACAGACAGCTCCGAGAGAGACCGAGATACAGGCAGCGTACAGACAGCTCTGAGAGAGACCGAGATACAGGCAGCGTACAGACAGCTCCGAGAGAGACCGAGATACAGCCAGCGTACAGACAGCTCCGAGAGAAACCGAGATACAGCCAGCAGACAGACAGCTCCGAGAGAGACCGAGATACAGCCAACGTACAGGCAGCTCCGAGAGAGGCCGAGATACAGCCAGCGTACAGACAGCTCCGAGAGAGACCGAGATACAGGCAGCGTACAGACAGCTCCGAGAGAGACCGAGATACAACCAGCGTACAGACAGCTCCGAGAGAGACCGAGATACAGGCGGCGTACAGACAGCTCCGAGAGAGACCGACCGAGATACAGCCAGCGTACAGACAGCCCCGAGAGAGACCGAGATACAGGCAGCGTGCAGACAGCTCCGAGAGAGACCGAAATACAGCCAGCGTACAGACAGCCCCCAGAGAGACCGAGATACAGCCAGCGTACAGACAGCTCTGAGAGAGACCGATATACAGGCAGCGTACAGACAGCTCCGAGAGAGACCGACCGAGATACAGCCAGCGTACAGACAGCTCCGAGAGAGACCGAGATACAGCCAGCGTACAGACAGCCCCGAGAGAGACCGATATACAGGCAGCGTACAGACCGCTCCGAGAGAGACCGAGGTACAGCCAGCGTACAGACAGCTCCGAGAGAGACCGAGATACAGCCAGCGTACAGACAGCTCCGAGAGAGACCGAGATACAGGCAGCGTACAGACTGCTCCGAGAGAGACCGAGATACAGGCAGCGTACAGACAGCTCCGAGAGAGACCGAGATACAGCCAGCGGACAGACAGCTCCGAGGGAGACAGAGATACAGGTAGCGTACAGACAGCCTCGAGAGAGACCGAGATACAGGCAGCGTACAGACAGCTCCGAGAGAGACCGAGATACGGCCAACGTACAGACAGCTCCGAGAGAGACCGAGATACAGCCAGCGTACAGACAGCTCCAAGAGAGTCCGACCGAGATACAGGCAGCGTACAGACAGCCCCGAGAGAGACCGACCGAGATACAGCCAGCGTACAGACAGCTCCGAGAGAGACCGACCGAGATACAGCCAGCGTACAGACAGCTCCGAGAGAGACCGACCGAGATACAGGCGGCGTACAGACAGCTCCGAGAGAGACCGACCGAGATACAGCCAGCGTACGGACAGCCCCGAGAGAGACCGAGATACAGGCAGCGTACAGACAGCTCCGACAGAGACCGAGATACAGCCAGCGTACAGACAGCCCCCAGAGAGAAGAGATACAGCCAGCGTACAGGCAGCTCCGAGAGAGACCGAGATACAGGCAGCGTACAGACAGCTCAGAGAGAGACCGAGATACAGCCAGCGTAGAGACAGCTCCGAGAGAGACCGAGATACAGGCAGCGTACATACAGCTCCGAGAGAGAAGAGATACAGCCAGCGTACAGGCAGCTCCGAGAGAGACCGACCGAGATACAGCCAGCGTACAGACAGCTCCGAGAGAGACCGAGATACAGGCAGCGTACAGACAGCTCAGAGAGAGACCGAGATACAGCCAGCGTACAGACAGCTCCGAGAGGGACCGAGATACAGCCAGCGTACAGACAGCTCCGAGAGAGACCGAGATACAGGCAGCGTACAGACAGCTCAGAGAGAGACCGAGATACAGCCAGCGTACAGACAGCTCCGAGAGAGACCGAGATACAGGCAGCGTACATACAGTTCCGAGAGAGACCGAGATACAGGCAGCGTACAGGCAGCTCCGAGAGAGACCGAGATACAGCCAGCGTACAGACAGCTCCGAGAGAGAAGAGATACAGCCAGCGTACAGACAGCTCCGAGAGAGACCGAGATACAGGCAGCGTACAGACAGCTCCGAGAGAGACCGAGATACAGGCAGCGTACAGACAGCTCCGAGAGAGACCGAGATACAGGCAGCGTACAGGCAGCTCCGAGAGAGACTGAGATACAGACAGCGTACAGACAGTTCCGAGAGAGACCGAGATACAGACAACGTACAGACAGCTCCGAGAGAGACCGAGATACAGGCAGCGTACAGTCAGCCCCGAGAGAGACCGAGATACAGGCAGCGTACAGTCAGCCCCGAGAGAGACCGAGATACAGCCAGCGTACAGGCAGCTCCGAGAGAGACCGACCGAGATACAGCCAGCGTACAGACAGCTCCGAGAGAGACCGAGATACAGCCAGCGTACAGACAGCTCCGAGAGAGACCGAGATACAGCTAGCGGACAGACAGCTGAGAGAGACCGAGATACAGCCAGCGTACAGACAGCTCCGAGAGAGACCGACCGAGATACAGCCAGCATACAGACAGCTCCGAGAGAGACCGAGATACAGCCAGCGTACAGACAGCTCTGAGAGAGACCGAGATACAGCCAACGTACAGGCAGCTCCGAGAGAGACCGAGATACAGCCAGCGTACAGACAGCTCCGAGAGAGACCGAGATACAGGCAGCGTACAGACAGCTCCGAGAGAGACCGAGATACAGGCAGCGTACAGACTGCTCCGAGAGAGACCGAGATACAGGCAGAGTACAGACAGCTCCGAGAGAGACCGAGATACAGCCAGCGTACAGACAGCTACGAGAGAGACCGAGATACAGGCAGCGTACAGACAGCTCCGAGAGAGACCAACCGAGATACAGACAGCTCCGAGAGAAACCGAGATACAGCCAGCGTACAGACAGCTCCGAGAGAGACCGAGATACAGCCAGCGTACAGACAGCTCCGAGAGAGACCGAGATACAGCCAGCGTACAGAAAGCTCCGAGAGAGACCGAGATACAGCCAACGTACAGGCAGCTCCGAGAGAGACCGAGATACAGGCAGAGTACAGACAGCTCCGAGCGAGACCGAGATACAGCCAGCGTACAGACAGCTCCGAGAGAGACCGACCGAGATACAGCCAACGTACAGGCAGCTCCGAGAGAGACCGACCAAGATACAGCCAGCGTACAGACAGCCCCGAGAGAGACCGAGATACAGGCAGCGTACAGACAGCTCCGAGAGAGACCGAGATACAGCCAGCGTACAGAAAGCTCCGAGAGAGACCGAGATACAGCCAGCGTACAGAAAGCTCCGAGAGAGACCGAGATACAGCCAACGTACAGACAGCTACGAGAGAGACCGAGATACAGGCAGAGTACAGACAGCTCCGAGAGAGACCGAGATACAGCCAGCGTACAGACAGCTACGAGAGAGACCGAGATACAGGCAGCGTACAGACAGCTCCGAGAGAGACCGAGATACAGCCAGCGTACAGACAGCTACGAAAGAGACCGAGATACAGGCAGCGTACAGACAGCTCCGAGAGAGACCAACCGAGATACAGACAGCTCCGAGAGAGACCGAGATACAGCCAGCTTACAGACAGCTCCGAGAGAGACCGAGATACAGCCAGCGTACAGACAGCTCTGAGATACAGCCAGCGTACAGACAGCTCCGAGAGAGACCGAGATACAGCCAACGTACAGGCAGCTCCGAGAGAGGCCGAGATACAGCCAACGTACAGGCAGCTCCGAGAGAGGCCGAGATACAGCCAGCGTACAGACAGCTCCGAGAGAGACCGAGATACAGGCAGCGTACAGACAGCTCCGAGAGAGACCGACCGAGATACAGCCAGCGTACAGACAGCTCCGAGAGAGACCGAGATACAGGCAGCGTACAGACAGCTCCGAGAGAGACCGAGATACAGGCAGCGTACTGACAGATCCGAGAGGGACTGAGATACAGCCAGCGTAAAGACAGCTCCGAGAGAGACTGAGATACAGACAGCGTACAGACAGCTCCGAGAGAGAAGAGATACAGCCAGCGTACAGGCAGCTCCGAGAGAGACCGAGATACAGCCAGCGTAAAGACAGCTCCGAGAGAGACTGAGATACAGACAGCGTACAGACAGCTCCGAGAGAGACCGAGATACAGACAACGTACAGACAGCTCCGAGAGAGACCGAGATACAGGCAGCGTACAGTCAGCCCCGAGAGAGACCGAGATACAGCCAGCGTACAGGCAGCTCCGAGAGAGACCGACCGAGATACAGCCAGCGTACAGACAGCTCCGAGAGAGACCGAGATCCAGCTAGCGTACAGACAGCTGAGAGAGAGACCGAGATACAGGCAGCGTACTGACAGATCCGAGATAGACCGACCGAGATACAGCCAGCATACAGACAGCTCCGAGAGAGACCGAGATACAGCTAGCGTACAGACAGCTGAGAGAGAGACCGAGATACAGCCAGCGTACAGACAGCTCCGAGATAGACCGACCGAGATACAGCCAGCATACAGACAGCTCCGAGAGAGACCGAGATACAGCCAACGTACAGGCAGCTCCGAGAGAGACCGAGATACAGGCAGGGTACAGACAGCTCCGAGAGAGACCGAGATACAGCCAGCGTACAGACAGCTACGAGAGAGACCGAGATACAGGCAGCGTACAGACAGCTCCGAGAGAGACCGACCGAGATACAGGCAGCGTACAGACAGCTCCGAGAGAGACCGAGATACAGCCAGCGTACAGACAGCTCCGAGAGAGACCGAGATACAGCCAGCGTACAGACAGCTCCGAGAGAGACCGAGATACAGGCAGCGTACAGACAGCTCAGAGAGAGACCGAGATACAGCCAGCGTACAGACAGCTCCGAGAGAGACCGAGATACAGGCAGCGTACATACAGCTCCGAGAGAGAAGAGATACAGCCAGCGTACAGGCAGCTCCGAGAGAGACCGACCGAGATACAGCCAGCGTACAGACAGCTCCGAGAGAGACCGAGATACAGGCAGCGTACAGACAGCTCCGAGAGAGACCGAGATACAGACAGCATACAGACAGCCCCCAGAGAGAGATCGAGATACAGGCAGCGTACAGACAGCTCCGAGAGGGACCGAGATACAGCCAGTGTACAGACAGCTCCGAGAGAGACCGAGATACAGCCAACGTACAGGCAGCTCCGAGAGAGACCGAGATACAGGCAGAGTACAGACAGCTCCGAGCGAGACCGAGATACAGCCAGCGTACAGACAGCTCCGAGAGAGACCGACCGAGATACAGCCAACGTACAGGCAGCTCCGAGATAGACTGAGATACAGACAGCGTACAGACAGCTCCGAGAGAGACCGAGATACAGACAACGTACAGACAGCTCCGAGAGAGACCGAGATACAGGCAGCGTACAGTCAGCCCCGAGAGAGACCGAGATACAGCCAGCGTACAGGCAGCTCCGAGAGAGACCGACCGAGATACAGCCAGCGTACAGACAGCTCCGAGAGAGACCGAGATACAGCTAGCGTACAGACAGCTGAGAGAGAGACCGAGATACAGGCAGCGTACTGACAGCTCCGAGATAGACCGACCGAGATACAGCCAGCATACAGACAGCTCCGAGAGAGACCGAGATACAGCCAACGTACAGGCAGCTCCGAGAGAGACCGAGATACAGCCAGCGTACAGAAAGCTCCGAGAGAGACCGAGATACAGGCAGGGTACAGACAGCTCCGAGAGAGACCGAGATACAGCCAGCGTACAGACAGCTACGAGAGAGACCGAGATACAGGCAGCGTACAGACAGCTCCGAGAGAGACCGACCGAGATACAGGCAGCGTACAGACAGCTCCGAGAGAGACCGAGATACAGCCAGCGTACAGACAGCTCCGAGAGAGACCGAGATACAGCCAGCGTACAGACAGCTACGAGAGAGACCGAGATACAGGCAGCGGACAGACAGCTCCGAGAGAGACCGACCGAGATACAGGCAGCGTACAGACAGCTCCGAGAGAGACCGAGATACAGGCAGCGTGCAGACAGCTCCGAGAGAGACCGAGATACAGCCAGCGTACAGACAGCTCCGAGAGAGACCGAGATACAGGCAGCGTACAGACAGCTCAGAGAGAGACCGAGATACAGCCAGCGTACAGACAGCTCCGAGAGAGACCGAGATACAGGCAGCGTACATACAGCTCCGAGAGAGAAGAGATACAGCCAGCGTACAGGCAGCTCCGAGAGAGACCGGCCGAGATACAGCCAGCGTACAGACAGCTCCGAGAGAGACCGAGATACAGGCAGCGTACAGACAGCTCCGAGAGAGACCGAGATACAGCCAGCATACAGACAGCCCCCAGAGAGAGATCGAGATACAGGCAGCGTACAGACAGCTCCGAGAGGGACCGAGATACAGCCAGCGTACAGACAGCTCCGAGAGAGACCGAGATACAGGCAGCATACAGACAGCTCCGAGAGGGACCGAGATACAGGCAGCGTACAGACAGCTCTGAGAGAGGCCGAGATACAGCCAGCACACAGACAGCCCCGAGAGAGACCGAGATACAGACAGCGTACAGACAGCTCTGAGAGAGACCGAGATACAGCCAGCGTACAGACAGCTCTGAGAGACACCGAGATACAGGCAGCGTACAGACAGCTTCGAGAGAGACCGAGATACAGCCAGCGTCCAGACAGACCCGAGAGAGACCGAGATACAGGCAGCGTACAGACAGCTCCGAGAGAGACCGAAATACAGCCAGCGTACAGACAGCTCTGAGAGAGACCGAGATACAGCCAGCGTACAGACAGCTCCGAGAGAGACCAACCGAGACACAGGCAGCGTAGAGACAGCTCCGAGAGAAACCGACCGAGATGCAGTCAGCGTACAGATATTTCCAAATACATCCCCCATCCTCACAATCCCCACGTCCCATCCTCACAAACCCCAGAGTTGTCAAACAGGAATCCCCTTTCACAAGACCATGGTGACTCTGCCCAGCCAGGAAATTGTTGGGGATTCAGGAATAACAGTGCATCGGCGGGGATCTATTCGATCTACAGTCCAATCTATTCGACAAGTGAGCCTCTGACCTGTTAGTAACACAGACTGGGGATGTGGAGGGATAAAGCACCTTGTCACAGGTGTGGAAGGTAAAACAGCCCAAAGTGTGATAAGTATCAGAAATGGCACAATCGCTTACCCATTCCGGTCGTATTTTTTGAAGGCAGGGAAGGACGCTAATGGGTCATCGAGCTGAAAGTGAAAAAAGGAGAAAGAGAAATTTCTCAACAAGACGCAATTCATAATGTCCCCGTCAAACCCATTACGGTGCGCTAGCCAGAGCCCTCAGCCTGCAGTAACCCAACCACTGAAAAGCAATCAGAAATAAATGCTGGAAATATTCAGGAGTGGGAGCAGGTGTGGAGAGAAAAACAGAGCGAATATCTCATCTTTGTGACTCACGATCTATTGAAAGGTCACACACATGAAACATCACCACCACCACATCCATGGCACAGTGGTTAGCACTGCTGTCTCACAGAGCCAGGGACCCGGGTTAGCACTGCTGTCTCACAGAGCCAGGGACCCGGGTTAACACTGCTGTCTCACAGTGCCAGGGACCCGGGTTAACACTGCTGTCTCACAGTGCCAGGGACCCGGGTTAACCTTGCTGTCTCACAGTGCCAGGGACCCGGGTTAACACTGCTGTCTCACAGAGCCAGGGACCCGGGTTAACACTGCTGTCTCACAGTGCCAGGGACCCGGGTTAACACTGCTGACTCACAGTGCCAGGGACCCGGGTTAACACTGCTGTCTCACAGTGCCAGGGACCCGGGTTAACACTGCTGTCTCACAGAGCCAGGGACCCGGGTTAACACTGCTGTCTCACAGTGCCAGGGACCCGGGTTAACACTGCTGTCTCACAGTGCCAGGGACCCGGGTTAACACTGCTGTCTCACAGTGCCAGGGCCCGGGTTAACACTGCTGTCTCACAGTGCCAGGGACCCGGGTTAACACTGCTGTCTCACAGTGCCAGGGACCCGGGTTAACACTGCTGTCTCACAGTGCCAGGGACCCGAGTTAACACTGCTGTCTCACAGAGCCAGGGACCCGGGTTAACACTGCTGTCTCACAGTGCCAGGGACCCGGGTTAACACTGCTGTCTCACAGTGCCAGGGACCCGGGTTAACACTGCTGCCTCACAGATCCCGGACCCGGGTTAACACTGCTGTCTCACAGTGCCAGGGACCCGGGTTAACACTGATGTCTCACAGAGCCAGGGACCCGAGTTAACACTGCTGTCTCACAGTGCCAGGGACCCGGGTTAACACTGCTGCCTCACAGATCCCGGACCCGGGTTAACACTGCTGTCTCACAGTGCCAGGGACCCGGGTTAACACTGCTGTCTCACAGTGCCAGGGACCCGGGTTAACACTGCTGCCTCACAGATCCCGGACCCGGGTTAACACTGCTGTCTCACAGTGCCAGGGACCCGGGTTAACACTGCTGTCTCACAGTGCCAGGGACCCGGGTTAACACTGCTGTCTCACAGTGCCAGGGACCCGGGTTAACACTGCTGTCTCACAGAGCCAGGGACCCGGGTTAACACTGCTGTATCACAGAGCCAGGGGCCCGGGTTAACACTGCTGTCTCACAGTGCCAGGGACCCGGGTTAACACTGCTGTCTCACAGTGCCAGGGACCCGGGTTAACACTGCTGTCTCACAGTGCCAGGGTCCCGGGTTAGCACTGCTGTCTCACAGAGCAAGCGACCCGGGTTAACACTGCTGTCTCACAGAGCCAGGGACCCGGGTTAACACAGCTGTCTCACAGAGCCAGGGACCCGGGTTAACACTGCTGTCTCACAGTGCCAGGGACCTGGGTTAACACTGCTGTCTCACAGAGCCAGGGACCCGGGTTAACACTGCTGTCTCACAGAGCCAGGGACCCGGGTTAACACTGCTGTCTCACAGAGCCAGGGACCCGGGTTAACACTGCTGTCTCACAGAGCCAGGGACCCGGGTTAACACTGCTGTCTCACAGTGCCAGGGACCTGGGTTAACACTGCTGTCTCACAGAGCCAGGGACCCGGGTTAACACTGCTGTCTCACAGAGCCAGGGACCCGGGTTAACACTGCTGTCTCACAGCGACAGGGTCCCGGGTTAACACTGATGCCTCACAGATCCCGGACCCGGGTTAACACTGCTGTCTCACAGTGCCAGGGACCTGGGTTAACACTGCTGTCTCACAGAGCCAGGGACCCGGGTTAACACTGCTGTCTCACAGTGCCAGGGACCTGGGTTAACACTGCTGTCTCACAGAGCAAGCGACCCGGGTTAACACTGCTGTCTCACAGAGCCAGGGACCCGGGTTAACACTGCTGTCTCACAGTGCCAGGGACCCGGGTTAACACTGCTGTCTCACAGTGCCAGGGACCCAGGTTAACACTGCTGTCTCACAGTGCCAGGGACCCGGGTTAACACTGCTGTCTCACTGAGCCAGGGACCCGGGTTAACACTGCTGTCTCACAGAGCCAGGGACCCGGGTTAACACTGCTGTCTCACAGAGCCAGGGACTCGGGTTAACACTGCTGTCTCACAGTGCCAGGGACCCGGGTTAACACTGCTGTCTCACAGTGCCTCGGACCCGGGTTAACACTGCTGTCTCACAGTGCCAGGGAACCGGGTTAACACTGCTGTCGCACAGAACCAGGGACCCGGGTGAACACTGCTGTCTCACAGTGCCAGGGACCCGGGTTAACACTGCTGTCTCACAGAGCCAGGGACCCGGGTTAACACTGCTGCCTCACAGATCCCGGACCCGGGTTAACACTGCTGTCTCACAGTGCCAGGGACCCGGGTTAACACTGATGTCTCACAGAGCCAGGGACCCGAGTTAACACTGCTGTCTCACAGAGCCAGGGACCCGGGTTAACACTGCTGTCTCACAGTGCCAGGGACCCGGGTTAACACTGCAGTCTCACAGTGCCAGGGACCCGGCTTAACACTGCTGTCTCACAGTGCCAGGGACCCGGGTTAACACTGCTGCCTCACAGATCCCGGACCCGGGTTAACACTGCTGTCTCACAGCGCCAGAGACCCGGGTTAACACTGCTGTCTCACAGAGCCAGGGACCCGTGTTTGCACTGCTGTCTCACAGAGCCAGGGACCCGGGTTAACACTGCTGCCTCACAGATCCCGGACCCGGGTTAACACTGCTGTCTCACAGCGCCAGGGTCCCGGGTTAACACTGCTGTCTCACAGCGCCAGGGACCCGGGTTAACACTGCTGTCTCACAGATCCCGGACCCGGGTTAACACTGCTGTCTCACAGCGCCAGGGTCCCGGGTTAACACTGCTGTCTCACAGTGCCAGGGACCCGGGTTAACACTGCTGTCGCACAGTGCCAGGGACCCGGGTTAACACTGCTGTCTCAGAGAGCCAGAGACCAGGGTTAACACTGCTGTCTCAGTGCCAGGGACCCGGGTTAACACTGCTGTCTCACAGAGCCAGGGACCTGGGTTAACACTGCTGTCTCACAGAGCCAGGGACCCGGGTTAACACTGCTGTCTCACAGTGCCAGGGACCCGGGTTAACACTGCTGTCTCACTGAGCTAGGGACCCGGGTTAACACTGCTGTCTCACAGTGCCAGGGACCCGGGTTAACACTGCTGTCTCACAGTGCCAGGGACCCGGGTTAACACTGCTGTCTCACAGTGCCAGGGACCCGGGTTAACACTGCTGTCTCACAGAGCCAGGGACCCGGGTTAACACTGCTGTCTCACAGTGCCAGGGACCCGGGTTAACACTGCTGTCTCACAGTGCCAGGGACCCGGGTTAACACTGCTGTCTCACTGAGCTAGGGACCCGGGTTAACACTGCTGTCTCACAGTGCCAGGGACCCGGGTTAACACTGCTGTCTCACACTGCCAGGGACCCGGGTTAACACTGCTGTCTCACAGTGCCAGGGACCCGGGTTAACACTGCTGTCTCACAGAGCCAGGGACCCGGGTTAACACTGCTGTCTCACAGTGCCAGGGACCCGGGTTAACACTGCTGTCTCACGGAGCTAGGGACCCGGGTTAACACTGCTGTCTCACAGTGCCAGCGACCCGGGTTAACACTGCTGTCTCACAGAGCCAGGGACCCGGGTTAACACTGCTGTCTCACAGAGCCAGGGACCCGGGTTAACACTGCTGTCTCACAGTGCCAGGGACCCGGGTTAACACTGCTGCCTCACAGCGCCAGGGACCCGGGTTAACACTGCTGTCTCACAGTGCCAGGGACCCGGGTTAACACTGCTGTCTCACAGAGCCAGGGACCCGGGTGAACACTGCTGTCTCACAGTGCCAGGGACCCGGGTTAACACTGCTGTCTCACAGTGCCAGGGACCCGGGTTAACACTGCTGTCTCACAGTGCTAGGGACCCGGGTTAACACTGCTGTCTCACAGAGCCAGGGACCCGGGTTAACACTGCTGTCTCACAGAGCCAGGGACCCGGGTTAACACTGCTGTCTCACAGTGCCAGGGACCCGGGTTAACACTGCTGCCTCACAGCGCCAGGGACACGGGTTAACACTGCTGTCTCACAGTGCCAGGGACCCGGGTTAACACTGCTGTCTCACAGTGCCAGGGTCCCGGGTTAACACTGCTGTTTCACAGTGCCAGGGATCCGGGTCAACACTGCTGTCTCACAGTGCCAGGGACCCGGGTTAACACTGCTGTCTCACTGAGCTAGGGACCCGGGTTAACACTGCTGTCTCACAGTGCCAGGGACCCGGGTTAACACTGCTGCCTCACAGTGCCAGGGACCCTGGTTAACACAGCTGTCTCACTGAGCTAGGGACCTGGGTTAACACTGCTGTCTCACAGCGCCAGGGACCCTGGTTAACACAGCTGTCTCACTGAGCTCGGGACCCGGGTTAACACTGCTGTCTCACAGCGCCAGGGACCCGGGTTAACACTGCTGTCTCACAGTGCCAGGGACCCGGTTTAACACTGCTGTCTCACAGTGCCAGGGACCCGGGTTAACACTGCTGTCTCACAGTGCCAGGGACCCGGGTTAACACTGCTGTCTCACAGTACCAGGGACCCAGGTTAACACTGCTGTCTCACAGTGCCACGGACCCGGGTTAACACTGCTGTCTCACAGAGCCAGGGACCCGGGTTAACGGACCCGGGTTAACACTGCTGTCTCACAGTGCCAGGGACCCGGGTTAACACTCCTGCCTCACAGCGCCAGGGACCCGGGTTAACACTGCTGTCTCACAGTGCCAGGGACCCGGGTTAACACTGCTGTCTCACAGTGCCAGGGTCCCGGGTTAACACTGCTGTTTCACAGTGCCAGTGACCCGGGTTAACACTGCTGTCTCACAGTGCCAGGGACCCGGGTTAACACTGCTGTCTCACTGAGCTAGGGACCCGGGTTAACACTGCTGTCTCACAGTGCCAGGGACCCGGGTTAACACTGCTGCCTCACAGTGCCAGGGACCCTGGTTAACACAGCTGTCTCACTGAGCTAGGGACCCGGGTTAACACTGCTGTCTCACAGCGCCAGGGACCCGGGTTAACACTGCTGTCTCACAGCGCCAGGGACCCGGGTTAACACTGCTGTCTCACAGAGCCAGGGACCCGGGTTAACACTGCTGTCTCACAGTGCCAGGGACCCGGGTTAACATTGCAGCCTCACAGTGCCAGGGACCCTGGTTAACACAGCTGTCTCACTGAGCTAGGGACCCGGGTTAACACTGCTGTCTCACAGCGCCAGGGACCCGGGTTAACACTGCTGTCTCACAGAGCTAGGGACCCGGGTTAACACTGCTGTCTCACAGTGCCGGGGACCCGGGTTAACACTGCTGTCTCACAGTGCCAGGGACCCGGGTTAACACTGCTGTCTCACAGAGCCAGGGACCCGGGTTAACACTGCTGTCTCACAGTGCCAGGGACCCGGGTTAACACTGCTGTCTCACAGAGCCAGGGACCCGGGTTAACACTGCTGTCTCACAGAGCCAGGGACCCGGGTTAACACTGCTGTCTCACAGTGCCAGGGACCCGGGTTAGCACTGCTGTCTCACAGAGCATTGGACCCGGGTTAACACTGCTGTCTCAGTGTCAGGGATCCGGGTTCACACTGCTGTCTCACAGTGCCAGGGATCCGGGTTAACACTGCTGCCTCACAGTGCCAGGGACCCGGGTTAACACTGCTGTCTCACAGTGCCAGGGACCCGGGTTAACACTGCTGCCTCACAGTGCCAGGGACCCGGGTTAACACGGCTGTCTCACAGTGCCAGGGACCCGGGTTAACACTGCTGCCTCACAGTGCCAGGGACCCGGGTTAACACTGCTGCCTCACAGTGCCAGGGACCCGGGTTAACACTGCTGTCTCACAGAGCCAGGGACCCGGGTTAACACTGCTGTCTCACAGAGCCAGGGACCCGGGTTAACACTGCTGTCTCACAGTGCCAGGGACCCGGGTTAACACCGCTGTCTCACAGAGCCAGGGACCCGGGTTAACACTGCTGTCTCACTGAGCCAGGGACCCGGGTTAACACTGCTGTCTCACAGAGCCAGGGACCCGGGTTAACACTGCTGTCTCACAGAGCCAGGGACCCGGGTTAACACTGCTGTCTCACAGTGTCAGGGACCCGGGTTAACACTGCTGTCTCACAGTGCCACGGACTCGGGTTAACACTGCTGTCTCACAGTGCCAGGGACCCGGGTTAACACTGCTGTCTCACAGTGCCAGGGACCCGGGTTAACACTGCTGTCTCACAGTGTCAGGGACCCGGGTTAACACTGCTGCCTCACAGTGCCAGGAACCCGGGTTCACACTGCTGCCTCACAGTGCCACGGACCCAGGTTAACACTGCTGTCTCACAGTGCCAGGGACCCGGGTTCACACTGCTGTCTCACAGTGCCACGGACTCGGGTTAACACTGCTGTCTCACAGTGCCAGGGACCCGGGTTAACACTGCTGTCTCACAGTGCCAGGGACCCGGGTTAACACTGCTGCCTCACAATGCCAGGGACCCGGGTTAACACTGCTGTCTCACAGTGCCAGGGACCCGGGTTAACACTGCGGTCTCACAGTGCCAGGGACCCGGGTTAACACTGCTGTCTCACAGTGCCAGTGACCCGGGTTAACACTGCTGTCTCACAGAGCCAGGGAGCCGGGTTAACACTGCTGTCTCACAGAGCCAGGGACCCGGGTTAACACTGCTGTCTCACAGTGCCAGGGACCCGGGTTAACACTGCTGTCTCACAGAGCCAGGGACCCGGGTTAACACTGCTGTCTCACAGTGCCAGGGACCCGGGTTAACACTGCTGTCTCACAGAGCCAGGGACCCGGGTTAACACTGCTGCCTCACAGATCGCGGACCACCACCACATTGACGTCCTCCCCGCTCCGCCCACCCTGAAGCCACTTTCCCTCCTTCCCCAGGATCTGAAAGTTGGACCTTGTTTGCCGTCTCCACTTTAGCGCAGACGGCATCCATTGCCGCTCGCTCCTCCAGGCGTTTCTGTTTCTTCTCCTTTGCCTTCGACGACTTTCTCTGCAAAATAAAAGATCATTCAAATCCTGTCGTCATTTCACAGCCTCCCTCCCTCACCAGCCACTCGGTACGGTGGAATGGGGCGAGAGAAATCGGCCCCACAATCCCTCTTCCCCGGTTTCCCCCCCCTCGCACGCCCTCCTCTCCCGTTTCCCCCTCGCTCACTCCTCTCCCGTTTCCCCTCCTCCTCTCCCGTTTCCCCTCCTCCTCTCCCGTTTCCTCCTTCCTCCTCTCCCGTCTCCTCCCTCCTCCTCTCCCGTCTCCTCCCTCCTCCTCTCCCGTCTCCTCTCCAGTTTCCCCTCCTCCTCTCCCGTTTCCTCCCTCCTCCTCTCCCGTTTCCTCCCTCCTCTCCCGTTTCCTCCCTCCTCTCCCGTTTCCTCCCACCTCCTCTCCCGTTTCCCCTCCTCCTCTCCCGTTTCCTCCCTCCTCCTCTCCCGTTTCCTCCCTCCTCCTCTCCCGTTTCCTCCCTCCTCCTCTCCCGTTTCCCCTCCTCCTCTCCTGTTTCCCTCCCTCCTCCTCTCCCGTTACCCCCCTCCTCCTCTCCCGTTTCCCCTCCTACTCTCCCGTTTCCTCCCTCCTCCTCTCCCGTTTCCTCCCTCCTCCTCTCCCGTTTCCTCCCTCCTCCTCTCCCGTTTCCTCCCTCCTCCTCTCCCGTTTCCTCCCTCCTCCTCTCCCGTTTCACCTCCTCCTCTCCCGTTTCCTCCCTCCTCTCCCGTTTCGTCCCTCCTCCTCTCCCGTTTCCTCCCTCCTCTCCCGTTTCCTCCCTCCTCCTCTCCCATTACCTCCCTCCTCCTCTCCCGTTTCCTCCCTCCTCCTCTCCTGTTTCCTCCCTCCTCCTCTCCCGTTTCCCTCCTCCTCTCCCGTCTCCTCCCTCCCCCTCTCCCGATTCCCCTCCTCCTCTCCCGTTTCCTCCCTCCTCCTCTCCCGTTTCCCTCCCTCCTCCTCTCCCGTTTCCCTCCCTCCTCCTCCCTCCTCCTCTCCCGTTTCTCCCCCCCCTTTCCCCTCCCCCTCTCCCGTTTCTCCCCCCCCCTCTCCCGTTTCTCCCTCCTCCTCTCCCGTTTCCCCTCCTCCTCTCCCGTTTCTCCCCCCCTCTCCCGTTTCTCCCCCCCTCCCTTTCCCCTCCCCCTCTCCCGTTTCTCCCCTCTCCCGTTTCTCCCCCCCCCCCCTCTCCCTTTCCCCCCCCCTCTCCCGTTTCTCCCTCCTCCTCTCCCGTTTCCCTCCCTCCTCCTCTCCCGTCTCCCCACCCCCCCCCTCTCCCTTTCCCTTCCCTCTCTTTCTCACTCTCTGGATCTTCCAGCCTTCGCAACCCGGATCTCTCTCACCTCCACCTTTCCATCAGCCACGTTTCATCCACTCCCCACCCCCCAATCTTTCCCTCGCAGACCCCAATTTTGTGCACCCCCCTCACGCAGACCCCAATTTTGCGCAAACCCCCCCACTCCCCTTTCACACACCTCACCCTTTTCACACATCCTTCCTCCACATGCCTTCCTCTTACCCCTTCCCCCATCACCCCACTCCCTCTCTCCACCCAATATCCTCTCTCCCTTCCCTCCTTCCCCTTCTATCTCTACCACCTCATTGCTGACCCCGCCCCCGTCACATCTTTGCTCCCTGTCCCCCACACTGTGTCTCTTCCTCTCGTTCTGTCCCACTCACCCTCTCGGTGTCCCTCTCTGCCTGTCCCTCTCTCTCTCTCTGCCTGTCCCTCTCTCTCTCTCTCTGTGTCTGTCCCTCTCTCTCTGTCCCTCTCTCTCTCTCTCTCTGTCTGTCCCTCTCTCTCTCTCTCTCTCTGTCTGTCCCTCTCTCTCTCTCTGTCTGTCCCTCTCTCTCTCTCTCTGTGTCTGTCCCTCTCTCTCTCTCTCTCTGTGTCTGTCCCTCTCTCTCTCTCTCTCTGTGTCTGTCCCTCTCTCTCTCTCTCTCTCTGTCTGTCCCTCTCTCTCTCTCTGTCTGTCCCTCTCTCTCTCTCTCTGTGTCTGTCCCTCTCTCTCTCTCTGTCTGTCCCTCTCTCTCTCTCTCTCTGTGTCTGTCCCTCTCTCTCTCTCTCTCTCTGTCTGTCCCTCTCTCTCTCTCTGTCTGTCCCTCTCTCTCTCTCTCTGTGTCTGTCCCTCTCTCTCTCTCTGTCTGTCCCTCTCTCTCTCTCTGTGTGTCTGTCCCTCTCTCTCTCTCTCTCTGTGTCTGTCCCTCTCTCTCTCTCTCTCTCTCTGTCTGTCCCTCTCTCTCTCTGTGTTTGTCCCTCTCTCTCTCTGTGTCTGTCCCTCTCTCTCTCTCTCTCTCTCTCTGTCTGTCCCTCTCTCTCTCTCTCTCTGTCTGTCCCTCTCTCTCTCTCTCTCTCTCTGTCTGTCCCTCTCTCTCTCTCTGTCTGTCCCTCTCTCTCTCTCTGTCTGTCCCTCTCTCTCTCTCTGTGTGTCTGTCCCTCTCTCTCTCTCTGTGTGTCTGTCCCTCTCTCTCTCTCTGTCTGTCCCTCTCTCTCTCTCTGTCTGTCCCTCTCTCTCTCTCTCTCTCTCTCTCTGTCCCTCTCTCTCTCTCTCTCTGTCTGTCCCTCTCTCTCTCTCTCTCTGTCTGTCCCTCTCTCTCTCTCTCTCTGTGTCTGTCCCTCTCTCTCTCTCTCTCTGTGTCTGTCCCTCTCTCTCTCTCTCTCTCTCTGTGTCTGTCCCTCTCTCTCTCTCTCTCTGTGTCTGTCCCTCTCTCTCTCTGTGTTTGTCCCTCTCTCTCTCTCTCTGTGTCTGTCCCTCTCTCTCTGTCTCTCTGTGTCTGTCCCTCTCTCTCTGTCTCTGTGTGTCTGTCCCTCTCTCTCTCTCTCTGTGTGTCTGTCCCTCTCTCTCTGCCCCCCTCTCTCTCTGCCCCCCTCTCTCTCTGCCCCCCTCTCTCTCTGCCCCCCTCTCTCTCTGCCCCCCTCTCTCTCTGCCCCCCTCTCTCTCTGCCCCCCTCTCTCTCTGCCCCCCTCTCTCTCTGCCCCCCTCTCTCTCTGCCCCCCTCTCTCTCTGCCCCCCTCTCTCTCTGCCCCCCTCTCTCTCTGCCCCCCTCTCTCTCTGCCCCCCTCTCTCTCTGCCCCCCTCTCTCTCTGCCCCACTCTCTCTCTCTGCCCCCTCTCTCTCTCTGCCCCCCTCTCTCTCTGCCCCCCTCTCTCTCTGCCCCCCTCTCTCTCTGCCCCCTCTCTCTCTGCCCCCTCTTTCTCTGCCCCCTCTCTCTCTGCCCCCTCTCTCTCTGCCCCCCTCTCTCTCTGCCTGTCCCCCTCTCTCTCTGCCTGTCCCCCTCTCTCTCTGCCTGTCCCCTTCTCTCTCTGCCTGTCCCCCTCTCTCTGTGTCTGTCCCCCTCTCTCTGTGTCTGTCCCCCTCTCTCTGTGTCTGTCCCCCTCTCTCTGTGTCTGTCCCCCTCTCTCTGTGTCTGTCCCCCTCTCTCTGTGTCTGTCCCCCTCTCTCTGTGTCTGTCCCCCTCTCTCTGTGTCTGTCCCCCTCTCTCTGTCCCCCCCGCACGGGGTCTGTCCCTCGGGGTCTGTCCCTCGGGGTCTGTCCCTCGGGGTCTGTCCCTCGGGGTCTGTCCCTCGGGGTCTGTCCCTCGGGGTCTGTCCCTCGGGGTCTGTCCCTCGGGGTCTGTCCCTCGGGGTCTGTCCATCGGGGTCTGTCCATCGGGGTCTGTCCATCGGGGTCTGTCCCTCGGGGTCTGTCCATCGGGGTCTGTCCCTCTGGGTCTGTCCCTCTGGGTCTGTCCCTCTGGGTCTGTCCCTCTGGGTCTGTCCCCCTCTCTCGGTGTCTGCCCCCCCCTCTCGGTGCCCGTCCCCCTCTCTCGGTGCCCGTCCCCCCCTCTCGGTGTCCGGCCCCCCCTCTCTGGGTCCGTCCCCCTCTCTCTGGGTCCGTCCCCCTCTCTCTGGGTCCGTCCCCCTCTCTCTGGGTCCGTCCCCCTCTCTCTGGGTCCGTCCCCCTCTCTCTGGGTCCGTCCCCCTCTCTCTGGGTCCGTCCCCCTCTCTCTGGGTCCGTCCCCCTCTCTCTGGGTCCGTTCCCCCCCTCTCTGGGTCCGTCCCCCTCTCTCTGGGTCCGTCTCACTCTCTCTGGGTCCGTCCCCCTCTCTCGGTGCCCGTCCCCCTCTCTCGGTGTCCGTCCCCCTCTCTCTGGGTCCGTCCCCCTCTCTCTGGGTCCGTCCCCCTCTCTCTGGGTCCGTCTCACTCTCTCGGTGTCCGTCCCCCTCTCTCGGTGTCTGTCCCTCTCTCTCGGTGTCCGTCCCCCCCTCTCTGGGTCTGTCCCCCCCTCTCTGGGTCCGTCCCCCTCTCTCGGTGTCCGTCCCCCTCTCTCGGTGTCTGTCCCCCCTCTCGGTGTCCGTCCCCCTCTCTCGGTGTCCGTCCCCCTCTCTCGGTGTCCGTCCCCCTCTCTCGGTGTCTGTCCCCCTCTCTCGGTGTCCGTCCCCCTCTCTCGGTGCCCGTCCCCCTCTCTCGGTGTCCGTCCCTCTCTCTCGGTGTCCGTCCCCCCCTCTCTGGGTCCGTCCCCCCCTCTCTGGGTCTGTCCCCCTCTCTCTGGGTCCGTCCCCCTCTCTCGGTGTCCGTCCCCCTCTCTCGGTGTCAGTCCCTCTCTCTCGGTGTCCGTCCCCCCCTCTCTGGGTCTGTCCCCCCCTCTCTGGGTCTGTCCCCCTCTCTCGGTGCCCGTCCCCCTCTCTCGGTGTCCGTCCCCCTCTCTCGGTGTCCGTCCCCCTCTCTCGGTGTCCGTCCCCCTCTCTCGGTGTCCGTCCCCCTCTCTCGGTGTCCGTCCCCCTCTCTCGGTGTCCGTCCCCCCCTCTCTGGGTCTGTCCCCCCCTCTCGGTGTCTGTCCCCCTCTCTCGGTGTCTGTCCCCCTCTCCCTGTGTCTGTCCCCCCCTCTCGGTGTCTGTCCCCCCCTCTCGGTGTCTGTCCCCCTCTCTCGGTGTGTGTCCCCCTCTCTCGGTGTCTGTCCCCCTCTCTCGGTGTCTGTCCCCCTCTCTCGGTGTCCGTCCCCCTCTCTCGGTGTCCGTCCCCCTCTCTCGGTGTCTGTCCATCTCTCTCTCTGTCCCCCTCTCTCGGTGTCCGTCCCCCTCTCTCGGTGTCTGTCCCCCTCTCTCGGTGTCTGTCCCCCTCTCTCTCTGTCCCCCTCTCTCGGTGTCTGTCCCCCTCTCACGGTGTCCGTCCCCCTCTCTCGGTGTCCGTTCCCCCTCTCTCGGTGTCTGTCCCCCTCTCTCTCTGTCCCCCTCTCTCGGTGTCTGTCCCCCTCTCTCTGTCTCTGTGTGTCTGTCCCTCTCTCTCTGCCCCCCTCTCTCTCTGCCCCCCTCTCTCTCTGCCCCCCTCTCTCTCTGCCCCCCTCTCTCTCTGCCCCCCTCTCTCTCTGCCCCCCTCTCTCTCTGCCCCCCTCTCTCTCTGCCCCCCTCTCTCTCTGCCCCCCTCTCTCTCTGCCCCCCTCTCTCTCTGCCCCCCTCTCTCTCTGCCCCCCTCTCTCTCTGCCCCCCTCTCTCTGCCCCCCTCTCTCTCTGCCCCCATCTCTCTCTGCCCCCATCTCTCTCTGCCCCCCTCTCTCTCTGCCCCCCTCTTTCTCTGCCCCCCTCTCTCTCTGCCCCCCTCTCTCTCTGCCCCCCTCTCTCTCTGCCCCCCTCTCTCTCTGCCCCCCTCTCTCTCTGCCCCCTCTTTCTCTGCCCCCTCTCTCTCTGCCCCCTCTCTCTCTGCCCCCCTCTCTCTGCCCACTCTCTCTCTGCCTGTCCCCCTCTCTCTCTGCCTGTCCCCCTCTCTCTCTGCCTGTCCCCCTCTCTCTCTGCCTGTCCCCCTCTCTCTCTGCCTGTCCCCCTCTCTCTCTGCCTGTCCCCCTCTCTCTGTGCCTGTCCCCCTCTCTCTGTGTCTGTCCCCCTCTCTCTGTGTCTGTCCCCCTCTCTCTGTGTCTGTTTTCCTCTCTCTGTGTCTGTCCCCCTCTCTCTGTCCCCCCCGCACGGGGTCTGTCCCTTTGGGTCTGTCCCTCGGGGTCTGTCACTCGGGGTCTGTCCCTCGGGGTCTGTCCCTCGGGGTCTGTCCCTCGGGGTCTGTCCCTCGGGGTCTGTCCATCGGGGTCTGTCCATCGGGGTCTGTCCCTCTGGGTCTGTCCCTCTGGGTCTGTCCCTCTGGGTCTGTCCCTCTGGGTCTGTCCCTCTGGGTCTGTCCCTCTGGGTCTGTCCCTCTGGGTCTGTCCCTCTGGGTCTGTCCCTCTGGGTCTGTCCCTCTGGGTCTGTCCCTCTGGGTCTGCCCCCCCCTCTCGGTGTCTGCCCCCCCCTCTCGGTGCCCGTCCCCCCCTCTCGGTGCCCGTCCCCCCCTCTCGGTGTCCGGCCCCCCCTCTCTGGGTCCGTCCCCCCCTCTCTGGGTCCGTCCCCCCCTCTCTGGGTCCGTCCCCCTCTCTCTGGGTCCGTCCCCCTCTCTCTGGGTCCGTCCCCCTCTCTCTGGGTCCGTCCCCCTCTCTCTGGGTCCGTCCCCCTCTCTCTGGGTCCGTCCCCCTCTCTCTGGGTCCGTCTCACTCTCTCTGGGTCCGTCCCCCTCTCTCGGTGCCCGTCCCCCTCTCTCGGTGTCCGTCCCCCTCTCTCTGGGTCCGTCCCCCTCTCTCTGGGTCCGTCCCCCTCTCTCTGGGTCCTTCTCACACTCTCGGTGTCCGTCCCCCTCTCTCGGTGTCTGTCCCTCTCTCTCGGTGTCCGTCCCCCCCTCTCTGGGTCTGTCCCCCCCTCTCTGGGTCCGTCCCCCTCTCTCGGTGTCCGTCCCCCTCTCTCGGTGTCTGTCCCCCCTCTCGGTGTCCGTCCCCCTCTCTCGGTGTCAGTCCCCCTCTCTCGGTGTCCGTCCCCCTCTCTCGGTGTCTGTCCCCCTCTCTCGGTGCCCGTCCCCCTCTCTCGGTGTCCGTCCCCCTCTCTCGGTGTCCGTCCCCCTCTCTCGGTGTCCGTCCCTCTCTCTCGGTGTCCGTCCCCCCCTCTCTGGGTCTGTCCCCCCCTCTCTGGGTCTGTCCCCCTCTCTCGGTGTCCGTCCCCCTCTCTCGGTGTCCGTCCCCCTCTCTCGGTGTCTGTCCCTCTCTCTAGGTGTCCGTCCCCCCCTCTCTGGGTCTGTCCCCCCCTCTCTGGGTCTGTCCCCCTCTCTCGGTGTCCGTCCCCCTCTCTCGGTGTCCGTCCCCCTCTCTCGGTGTCCGTCCCCCTCTCTCGGTGTCTGTCCCCCTCTCTCGGTGTCCGTCCCCCTCTCTCGGTGTCCGTCCCCCTCTCTCGGTGTCTGTCCCCCTCTCTCGGTGTCAGTCCCCCTCTCTCGGTGTCCGTCCCCCTCTCTCGGTGTCCGTCCCCCTCTCTCGGTGTCCGTCCCCCTCTCTCGGTGTCCGTCCCCCTCTCTCGGTGTCCGTCCCCCTCTCTCGGTGTCCGTCCCCCCCTCTCTGGGTCTGTCCCGCCCTCTCGGTGTCTGTCCCCCTCTCTCGGTGTCTGTCCCCCTCTCCCTGTGTCTGTCCCCCCCTCTCGGTGTCTGTCCCCCCCTCTCGGTGTCTGTCCCCCTCTCTCGGTGTCCGTCCCCCACTCTCGGTGTCCGTCCCCCTCTCCCTGTGTCTGTCCCCCCCTCTCGGTGTCTGTCCCCCTCTCTCGGTGTGTGTCCCCCCCTCTCGGTGTCTGTCCCCCTCTCTCGGTGTGTGTCCCCCTCTCTCGGTGTCCGTCCCCCTCTCTCGGTGTCCGTCCCTCTCTCTCGGTGTCCGTCCCCCTCTCCCTGTGTCTGTCCCCCCCTCTCGGTGTCTGTCCCCCTCTCTCGGTGTCCGTCCCCCTCTCTCGGTGTCTGTCCCCCTCTCTCGGTGTCTGTCCCTCTCTCTCTCTGTCCCCCTCTCTCGGTGTCCGTCCCCCTCTCTCGGTGTCTGTCCCCCTCTCTCGGTGTCTGTCCCCCTCTCCCGGTGTCTGTCCCCCTCTCTCGGTGTCTGTCCCCCTCTCTCGGTGTCCGTCCCCCTCTCTCGGTGTCCGTCCCCCTCTCTCGGTGTCCGTCCCCCCCTCTCGGTGTCCGTCCCCCCCTCTCGGTGTCCGTCCCCCTCTCTCGGTGTCCGTCCCCCTCTCTCGGTGTCCGTCCCCCTCTCTCGGTGCCTGTCCCCCTCTCTCGGTTCCTGTCCCCCTCTCTCGGTGTCCGGCCCCCTCTCTCGGTGTCCGTCCCCCTCTCTCGGTGTCCGTCCCCCTCTCTCGGTGTCCGTCCCCCTCTCTCGGTGTCCGTCCCCCTCTCTCGGTGTCCGTCCCCCTCTCTCGGTGTCCGTCCCCCTCTCTCGGTGTCCGTCCCCCTCTCTCGGTGTCCGTCCCTCTCTCTCGGTGTCCGTCCCCCTCTCTCGGTGTCCGTCCCCCTCTCTCGGTGTCCGTCCCTCTCTCTCGGTGTCCGTCCCCCCTCTCGGTGTCCGTCCCCCTCTCTCGGTGTCCGTCCCCCTCTCTCGGTGTCCGTCCCCCTCTCTCGGTGTCCGTCCCCCTCTCTCGGTGTCCGTCCCCCTCTCTCGGTGTCCGTCCCCCTCTCTCGGTGTCCGTCCCCCTCTCTCGGTGTCCGTCCCCCTCTCTCGGTGTCCGTCCCCCTCTCTCGGTGTCCGTCCCCCTCTCTCGGTGTCCGTCCCCCCTCTCGGTGTCCGTCCCTCTCTCTCGGTGTCTGTCCCCCTCTCTCTCTGTCCCCCCCTCTCGGTGTCCGTCCCCCTCTCTCGGTGTCTGTCCCCCTCTCTCGGTGTCCGTCCCCCCTCTCGGTGTCCGTCCCTCTCTCTCGGTGTCCGTCCCCCCTCTCGGTGTCCGTCCCTCTCTCTCGGTGTCCGTCCCCCATCTCTCTCTCTGTCCCCCTCTCTCGGTGTCCGTCCCCCTCTCTCGGTGTCCGTCCCCCCTCTCGGTGTCCGTCCCTCTCTCTCGGTGTCTGTCCCCCTCTCTCTCTGTCCCCCCCTCTCGGTGTCCGTCCCCCTCTCTCGGTGTCTGTCCCCCTCTCTCGGTGTCCGTCCCCCCTCTCGGTGTCCGTCCCCCTCTCTCGGTGTCCGTCCCCCTCTCTCGGTGTCCGTCCCCCCTCTCGGTGTCCGTCCCTCTCTCTCGGTATCCGTCCCCCTCTCTCGGTGTCTGTCCCCCTCTCTCGGTGTCTGTCCCCCTCTCTCGGTGTCTGTCCCCCTCTCTCGGTGTCTGTCCCCCTCTCTCTGGGTCTGTCCCCCTCTCTCTCTCTCTGTCCCCCCCTCTCGGTGTCCGTCCCCCCCTCTCGGTGTCTGTCCCCCTCTCTCGGTGCCCGTCCCCCTCTCTCGGTGTCCGTCCCCCTCTCTCGGTGTCCGTCCCCCTCTCTCGGTGTCTGTCCCCCTCTCCCGGTGCCCGTCCCCCTCTCTCGGTGCCCGTCCCCCTCTCTCGGTGTCTGTCCCCCTCTCCCGGTGTCCGTCCCCCTCTCCCGGTGCCCGTCCCCCTCTCTCGGTGCCCGTCCCCCCCTCTCGGTGTCCGTCCCCCCCTCTCGGTGTCTGTCCCCCTCTCTCGGTGTCCGTCCCCCTCTCTCGGTGTCCGTCCCCCTCTCTCAGTGTCCGTCCCCCCCTCTCGGTGTCTGTCCCCCTCTCTCTCGGTGTCTGTCCCCCTCTCTCGGTGTCTGTCCCCCTCTCTTGGTGTCCGTCCCCCTCTCTCGGTGTCTGTCCCCCTCTCTCGGTGTCTGTCCCCCTCTCTCGGTGTGTGTCCTCCTCTCCCGGTGTCCGTCCCCCTCTCCCGGTGCCCGTCCCCCTCTCTCGGTGCCCGTCCCCCCCTCTCGGTGTCCGTCCCCCCCTCTCAGTGTGTGTCCGCCTCTCTCGGTGTCCGTCCCCCCCTCTCTGGGTCCGTCCCCCCCTCTCTGGGTCTGTCCCCCCCTCTCGGTGTCTGTCCCCCTCTCTCGGTGTCTGTCCCCCTCTCCCTGTGTCTGTCCCCCCCTCTCGGTGTCTGTCCCCCCCTCTCGGTGTCTGTCCCCCTCTCTCGGTGTCCGTCCCCCTCTCTCGGTGTCCGTCCCCCTCTCCCTGTGTCTGTCCCCCCCTCTCGGTGTCTGTCCCCCTCTCTCGGTGTGTGTCCCCCTCTCTCGGTGTCTGTCCCCCTCTCTCGGTGTCCGTCCCCCTCTCTCGGTGTCCGTCCCCCTCTCTCGGTGTCTGTCCCCCTCTCTCGGTGTCCGTCCCCCCCTCTCTGGGTCTGTCCCCCCCTCTCGGTGTCTGTCCCCCTCTCTCGGTGTCTGTCCCCCTCTCCCTGTGTCTGTCCCCCCCTCTCGGTGTCTGTCCCCCCCTCTCGGTGTCTGTCCCCCTCTCTCGGTGTCCGTCCCCCTCTCTCGGTGTCCGTCCCCCTCTCCCTGTGTCTGTCCCCCCCTCTCGGTGTCTGTCCCCCTCTCTCGGTGTGTGTCCCCCTCTCTCGGTGTCTGTCCCCCTCTCTCGGTGTCCGTCCCCCTCTCTCGGTGTCTGTCCCCCTCTCTCGGTGTCCGTCCCCCTATCTCGGTGTCTGTCCCCCTCTCCCGGTGTCTGTCCCCCTCTCTCGGTGTCTGTCCCCCTCTCTCTCTGTCCCGCTCTCTCGGTGTCCGTCCCCCTCTCTCGGTGTCTGTCCCCCTCTCTCGGTGTCCGTCCCCCTCTCTCGGTGTCCGTCCCCCCCTCTCGGTGTCCGTCCCCCTCTCTCGGTGTCCGTCCCCCCCTCTCGGTGTCCGTCCCCCTCTCTCGGTGTCCGTCCCCCTCTCTCGGTGTCCGTCCCCCTCTCTCGGTGTCTGTCCCCCTCTCTCGGTGCCTGTCCCCCTCTCTCGGTGCCTGTCCCCCTCTCTCGGTGTCCGGCCCCCTCTCTCGGTGTCCGTCCCCCTCTCTCGGTGTTCGTCCCCCTCTCTCGGTGTCCGTCCCCCTCTCTCGGTGTCCGTCCCCCTCTCTCGGTGTCCGTCCCCCTCTCTCGGTGTCCGTCCCCCTCTCTCGGTGTCCGTCCCCCTCTCTCGGTGTCCGTCCCCCTCTCTCGGTGTCTGTCCCTCTCTCTCGGTGTCCGTCCCCCTCTCCCGGTGTCTGTCCCTCTCTCTCGGTGTCTGTCCCCCTCTCTCGGTGTCTGTCCCCCTCTCTCGGTGTCTGTCCCCCTCTCTCTCTGTTCCTCTCTCTCGGTGTCCGTCCCCCTCTCTCGGTGTCTGTCCCCCTCTCTCTCTGTCCCCCTCTCTCGGTGTCCGTCCCCCCCTCTCGGTGCCTGTCCCCCTCTCTCGGTGTCCGTCCCTCTCTCCCGGTGTCTGTCCCCCTCTCTCGGTGTCCGTCCCTCTCTCCCGGTGTCTGTCCCCCTCTCCCGGTGCCCGTCCCCCTCTCTCGGAGTCCGTCCCCCTCTCTCGGTGTCTGTCCCCCTCTCTCTCTGTCCCCCTCTCTCGGTGTCCGTCCCCCTCTCTCGGTGTCTGTCCCCCTCTCTCGGTGTCCGTCCCCCTCTCTCTCTGTCCCTCTCTCTCGGTGTCTGTCCCTCTCTCTCGGTGTCCGTCCCCCTCTCTCGGTGTCCGTCCCCCTCTCTCGGTGTCCGTCCCCCTCTCTCGGTGTCTGTCCCTCTCTCTCGGTGTCCGTCCCCCTCTCTCGGTGTCCGTCCCCCTCTCTCGGTGTCCGTCCCTCTCTCTCGGTGTCCGTCCCCCCCTCTCGGTGTCCGTCCCCCTCTCTCGGTGTCCGTCCCCCCTCTCGGTGTCCGTCCCCCTCTCTCGGTGTCTGTCCCCCTCTCTAGGTGTCCGTCCCCCTCTCTCGGTGTCTGTCCCTCTCTCTCGGTGTCCGTCCCCCTCTCTCGGTGTCTGTCCCTCTCTCTCGGTGTCCGTCCCCCCTCTCTCTCTCTGTCCCCCTCTCGGTGTCCGTCCCCCCTCTCGGTGTCCGTCCCACTCTCTCGGTGTCTGTCCCCCTCTCTCTCTGTCCCCCCCTCTCGGTGTCCGTCCCCCTCTCTCGGTGTCTGTCCCCCTCTCTCGGTGTCCGTCCCCCCTCTCGGTGTCCGTCCCTCTCTCTCGGTGTCCGTCCCCCCTCTCGGTGTCCGTCCCTCTCTCTCGGTGTCCGTCCCCCCTCTCTCTCTCTGTCCCCCTCTCTCGGTGTCCGTCCCCCCTCTCGGTGTCCGTCCCTCTCTCTCGGTGTCTGTCCCCCTCTCTCTCTGTCCCCCCCTCTCGGTGTCCGTCCCCCTCTCTCGGTGTCTGTCCCCCTCTCTCGGTGTCCGTCCCCCCTCTCGGTGTCCGTCCCTCTCTCTCGGTGTCCGTCCCTCTCTCTCGGTATCCGTCCCCCTCTCTCGGTGTCTGTCCCCCTCTCTCGGTGTCTGTCCCCCTCTCTCGGTGTCTGTCCCCCTCTCTCTGGGTCTGTCCCCCTCTCTCGGTGTCCGTCCCCCCCTCTCGGTGTCCGTCCCCCTCTCTCGGTGCCCGTCCCCCTCTCTCGGTGTCCGTCCCCCTCTCCCGGTGCCCGTCCCCCTCTCTCGGTGTCCGTCCCCCTCTCTCGGTGTCTGTCCCCCTCTCCCGGTGTCCGTCCCCCTCTCCCGGTGCCCGTCCCCCTCTCTCGGTGCCCGTCCCCCTCTCTCGGTGTCCGTCCCCCCCTCTCGGTGTCCGTCCCCCCCTCTCAGTGTGTGTCCCCCTCTCTCGGTGTCTGTCCCCCTCTCTCGGTGTCCGTCCCCCTCTCTCGGTGTCCGTCCCCCCTTCTCGGTGTCTGTCCCCCTCTCTCTCGGTGTGTGTCCCCCTCTCTCGGTGTCTGTCCCCCTCTCTCGGTGTCCGTCCCCCTCTCTCGGTGTCCGTCCCCCTCTCTCGGTGTCTGTCCCCCTCTCTCGGTGTCTGTCCCCCTCTCTCGGTGTCTGTCCCCCTCTCTCGGTGTGTGTCCCCCTCTCTCGGTGTCTGTCCCCCCCTCTCTCGGTGTCTGTCCCCCCCTCTCTCGGTGTCAGTCCCCCTCTCTCGGTGTCCGTCCCCCTCTCTCGGTGTCCGTCCCCCTCTCTCGGTGTCCGTCCCCCTCTCTCGGTGTCCGTCCCCCTCTCTCGGTGTCCGTCCCCCTCTCTCGGTGTCCGTCCCCCTCTCTCGGTGTCTGTCCCCCTCTCTCGGTGTCTGTCCCCCTCTCTCGGTGTCCGTCCCCCCCTCTCTGGGTCCGTCCCCCCCTCTCGGTGTCTGTCCCCCTCTCTCGGTGTCTGTCCCCCCCTCTCGGTGTCTGTCCCCCCCTCTCGGTGTCTGTCCCCCTCTCTCGGTGTCTGTCCCCCTCTCTCGGTGTCCGTCCCCCTCTCTCGGTGTCCGTCCCCCTCTCTCGGTGTCCGTCCCCCTCTCCCTGTGTCTGTCCCCCCCTCTCGGTGTCTGTCCCCCTCTCTCGGTGTGTGTCCCCCTCTCTCGGTGTCTGTCCCCCTCTCTCGGTGTCCGTCCCCCTCTCTCGGTGTCTGTCCCCCTCTCTCGGTGTCCGTCCCCCTCTCTCGGTGTCTGTCCCCCTCTCTCGGTGTCCGTCCCCCTCTCTCGGTGTCAGTCCCCCTCTCCCGGTGTCTGTCCCCCTCTCTCGGTGTCTGTCCCCCTCTCTCTCTGTCCCGCTCTCTCGGTGTCCGTCCCCCTCTCTCGGTGTCTGTCCCCCTCTCTCGGTGTCCGTCCCCCTCTCTCGGTGTCCGTCCCCCCGTCTCGGTGTCCGTCCCCCCCTCTCGGTGTCCGTCCCCCTCTCTCGGTGCCTGTCCCCCTCTCTCGGTGCCTGTCCCCCTCTCTCGGTGTCCGTCCCCCTCTCTCGGTGTCCGTCCCCCTCTCTCGGTGTCCGTCCCCCTCTCTCGGTGTCCGTCCCCCTCTCTCGGTGTCCGTCCCCCTCTCTCGGTGTCCGTCCCCCTCTCTCGGTGTCCGTCCCCCTCTCTCGGTGTCCGTCCCCCTCTCTCGGTGTCCGTCCCTCTCTCTCGGTGTCCGTCCCCCTCTCCCGGTGTCAGTCCCTCTCTCTCGGTGTCTGTCCCCCTCTCTCGGTGTCTGTCCCCCTCTCTCGGTGTCCGTCCCCCTCTCTCGGTGTCCGTCCCCCTCTCTCGGTGTCCGTCCCCCTCTCTCGGTGTCCGTCCCCCTCTCTCGGTGTCTGTCCCCCTCTCTCGGTGTCTGTCCCCCTCTCTCTCTGTTCCTCTCTCTCGGTGTCCGTCCCCCTCTCTCGGTGTCTGTCCCCCTCTCTCGGTGTCCGTCCCCCCCTCTAGGTGCCTGTCCCCCTCTCTCGGTGTCCGTCCCTCTCTCCCGGTGTCTGTCCCCCTCTCTCGGTGTCCGTTCCTCTCTCCCGGTGTCTGTCCCCCTCTCTCGGTGCCCGTCCCCCTCTCTCGGTGTCCGTCCCCCTCTCTCGGTGTCTGTCCCCCCCTCTCTCTGTCCCCCTCTCTCGGTGTCCGTCCCCCTCTCTCGGTGTCCGTCCCCCTCTCTCGGTGTCTGTCCCCCTCTCTCTCTGTCCCCCTCTCTCGGTGTCCGTCCCCCTCTCTCGGTGTCTGTCCCCCTCTCTCTCTGTCCCTCTCTCTCGGTGTCCGTCCCCCTCTCTCTCTGTCCCTCTCTCTCGGTGTCTGTCCCTCTCTCTCGGTGTCCGTCCCCCTCTCTCGGTGTCCGTCCCCCTCTCTCGGTGTCCGTCCCCCTCTCTCGGTGTCTGTCCCTCTCTCTCGGTGTCCGTCCCCCTCTCTCGGTGTCCGTCCCCCTCTCTCGGTGTCCGTCCCTCTCTCTCGGTGTCCGTCCCCCCCTCTCGGTGTCCGTCCCCCTCTCTCGGTGCCGTCCCCCTCTCTCGGTGTCTGTCCCCCTCTCTCGGTGTCCGTCCCCCTCTCTCGGTGTCCGTCCCTCTCTCTCGGTGTCTGTCCCCCTCTCTCGGTGTCCGTCCCCCTCTCTCGGTGTCCGTCCCCCTCTCTCGGTGCCCGTCCCTCTCTCCCGGTGCCCGTCCCTCTCTTTCGGTGTCCGTCCCCCTCTCTCGGTGTCCGTCCCCCTCTCTCGGTGCCCGTCCCCCTCTCTCGGTGTCCGTCCCCCTCTCTCGGTGCCCGTCCCCCTCTCTCGGTGCCCGTCCCCCTCTCCCGGTGTCCGTCCCTCTCTCTCGGTGTCCGTCCCCCTCTCTCGGTGTCCGTCCCCTTCTCTCGGTGTCCGTCCCCCTCTCTCGGTATCCGTCCCCCTCTCTCGGTGTCCGTCCCCCTCTCTCGGTGTCTGTCCCCCTCTCCCGGTGCCCGTCCCCCTCTCCCGGTGTCCGTCCCCCTCTCTCGGTGTCCGTCCCCCTCTCTCGGTGCCCGTCCCCCTCTCTCGGTGCCCGTCCCCCTCTCCCGGTGCCCGTCCCCCTCTCCCGGTGTCCGTCCCCCCCTCTCGGTGTCCGTCCCTCTCTCTCGGTGTCCGTCCCCCTCTCTCGGTGTGCGTCCCCCTCTCTCGGTGTCCGTCCCCCCCCTCTCGGTGTCCGTCCCCCCCTCTCGGTGTCCGTCCCCCTCTCCCGGTGTCCGTCCCTCTCCCGGTGTCTGTCCCCCTCTCTCGGTGTCCGTCCCCCTCTCCCGGTGTCCGTCCCCTTCTCTCGGTGTCCGTCCCCCCCTCTCGGTGTCCGTCCCCCTCTCCCGGTGTCCGTCCCTCTCTCGGTGTCCGTCCCTCTCTCTCGGTGTCCGTCCCCCTCTCCCGGTGTCTGTCCCCCTCTCTCGGGGTCCGTCCCCCTCTCTCGGTGCCCGTCCCCCTCTCTCGGTGTCCGTCCCTCTCTCTCGGTGTCTGTCCCTCTCTCTCGGTGTCTGTCCCTCTCTCCCGGTGCCCGTCCCCCTCTCTCGGTGTCCGTCCCCCCTCCCGGTGTCTGTCCCCCTCTCTCGGTGTCTGTCCCCCTCTCTCGGTGTCTGTCCCTCTCTCCCGGTGCCCGTCCCTCTCTCCCGGTGCCCGTCCCCCTCTCTCGGTGTCTGTCCCTCTCTCTCGGTGTCCGTCCCTCTCTCTCGGTGTCTGTCCCCCCCTCTCGGTGTCCGTCCCCCTCTCTCGGTGTCCGTCCCCCTCTCTCGGTGTCCGTCCCCCTCTCTCGGTGTCCGTCCCCCTCTCTCGGTGTCCGTCCCTCTCTCTCGGTGTCCGTCCCCCTCTCCCGGTGCCCGTCCCCCTCTCCCGGTGTCTGTCCCCCTCTCTCGGTGTCCGTCCCCCTCTCTCGGTGCCCGTCCCCCTCTCTCGGTGCCCGTCCCCCTCTCTCGGTGTCCGTCCCCCTCTCTCGGTGTCCGTCCCCCTCTCTCGGTGTCTGTCCCCCTCTCCCGGTGCCCGTCCCCCTCTCTCGGTGTCCGTCCCCCTCTCTCGGTGTCTGTCCCCCTCTCCCGGTGCCCGTCCCCCTCTCCCGGTGTCTGTCCCCCTCGCTCGGTGTCCGTCCCCCTCTCTCGGTGTCCGTCCCCCTCTCTCGGTGTCCGTCCCTCTCTCGGTGCCCGTCTCCCTCTCTCGGTGTCCGTCCCCCTCTCTCGGTGTCCGTCCCCCCTCCCGGTGTCTGTCCCCCTCTCTCGGTGTCTGTCCCCCCCTCTCGGTGTCTGTCCCTCTCTCCCGGTGCCCGTCCCCCTCTCTCGGTGACTGTCCCTCTCTCTCTCTGTCCCCCCCTCTCTCTCGGTGTCCCCCCCTCTCTCCCGGTGCCTGTCCCCCTCTCTCGGTGACTGTCCCTCTCTCTCTCTGTCCCCCCCTCTCTCTCGGTGTTGTCCCCCCCTCTCGGTGTCTGTCCCCCTCTCTCGGTGTCCGTCCCCCTCTCTCGGTGTCCGTCCCCCTCTCTCGGTGACTGTCCCTCTCTCTCTCTGTCCCCCCCTCTCTCTCGGTGTCCCCCCCTCTCTCCCGGTGCCTGTCCCCCTCTCTCGGTGACTGTCCCTCTCTCTCTCTGTCCCCCCCTCTCTCTCGGTGTCCGTCCCCCCCTCTCGGTGTCTGTCCCCCTCTCTCGGTGTCCGTCCCCCTCTCTCGGTGTCCGTCCCCCTCTCTCGATGTCCGTCCCCCTCTCTCGGTGTCCGTCCCCCCCTCTCGGTGTCCATCCCCCTCTCTCGGTGTCCGTCCCCCTCTCTCGGTGTGTGTCCCCCTCTCTCGGTGTCCGTCCCCCCTCTCGGTGTCCGTCCCCCTCTCTCGGTGTCCGTCCCCCCCTCTCGGTGTCCCCCCCTCTCTCTCGGTGTCCGTCCCCCCCTCTCGGTGTCCGTCCCCCTCTCTCGGTGTCCGTCCCCCTCTCTCGGTGTCCGTCCCCCTCTCTCGGTGTCCGTCCCCCTCTCTCGGTGTGTGTCCCCCTCTCTCGGTGTCCGTCCCCCCTCTCGGTGTCCGTCCCCCTCTCTCGGTGTGTGTCCCCCTCTCTCGGTGTCCGTCCCCCCTCTCGGTGTCCGTCCCCCCTGTCGGTGTCCGTCCCTCTCTCTCGGTGTCCGTCCCCCTCTCTCGGTGTCCGTCCCCCTCTCTCGGTGTCCGTCCCCCTCTCTCGGTGTCCGTCCCCCTCTCTCGGTGTCCGTCCCCCTCTCTCGGTGTCCGTCCCCCTCTCTCGGTGTCCGTCCCCCTCTCTCGGTGTCTGTCCCCCTCTCCCTGTCCCCCCTCTCGGTGTCCGTCCCCCTCTCTCGGTGTCCGTCCCCCTCTCTCGGTGTCTGTCCCCCTCTCTCGGTGTCTGTCCCCCTCTCTCGGTGTCCGTCCCCCTCTCTCGGTGTCTGTCCCCCTCTCTCGGTGTCCGTCCCCCTCTCTCGGTGTCTGTCCCCCTCTCCCTGTCCCCCCTCTCGGTGTCCGTCCCCCTCTCTCGGTGTCCGTCCCCCTCTCTCGGTGTCTGTCCCCCTCACTCGGTGTCCGTCCCCCTCTCTCGGTGTCTGTCCCCCTCTCCCTGTCCCCCCTCTCGGTGTCCGTCCCCCTCTCTCGGGGTCTGTCCCCCTCTCTCGGTGTCCGTCCCCCTCTCTCGGTGTCCGTCCCCCTCTCTCGGTGTCCGTCCCCCTCTCTCGGTGTCTGTCCCCCTCTCCCTGTCCCCCCTCTCGGTGTCCGTCCCCCTCTTTCGGTGTCCGTCCCCCTCTCTCGGTGTCCGTCCCCCTCTCTCGGTGTCTGTCCCCCTCTCTCGGTGTCCGTCCCCCTCTCTCTCTGTCCCCCCCCTCTCTCTCGGTGTCCCCCCCTCTCTCCCGGTGCCTGTCCCCCTCTCTCGGTGTCTGTCCCCCTCTCTCGGTGTCCGTCCCCCTCTCTCGGTGTCCGTCCCCCTCTCTCGGTGTCTGTCCCCCTCTCCCTGTCCCCCTCTCTCGGTGTCCGTCCCCCTCTTTCGGTGTCCGTCCCCCCCTCTCGGTGTCCGTCCCCCTCTCTCTCTGTCCCCCCCTCTCGGTGTCTGTCCCCCTCTCTCGGTGTCTGTCCCCCTCTCTCGGTGTCTGTCCCCCTCTCTCGGTGTCTGTCCCCCTCTCTCGGTGTCTGTCCCTCTCTCTCGGTGTCCGTCCCCCTCTCTCGGTGTCCGTCCCCCTCTCTCGGTGTCCGTCCCCCTCTCTCGGTGTCTGTCCCCCTCTCTCGGTGTCTGTCCCTCTCTCTCGGTGTCCGTCCCCCTCTCTCGGTGTCCGTCCCCCTCACTCGGTGTCTGTCCCCCTCTCTCGGTGTCTGTCCCTCTCTCTCGGTGTCCGTCCCCCTCTCTCGGTGTCCGTCCCCCTCTCTCGGTGTCTGTCCCCCTCTCTCGGTGTCTCTCCCCCTCTCTCGGTGTCTGTCCCCCTCTCTCGGTGTCTCTCCCCCTCTCTCGGTGTCCGTCCCCCTCTCTCGGTGTCCGTCCCCCTCTCTCGGTGTCTCTCCCCCTCTCTCGGTGTCCGTCCCCCTCTCTCGGTGTCGGTCCCCCTCTCTCGGTGTCCGTCCCCCCCTCCCGGTGTCCGTCCCCCTCTCTCGGTGTCCGTCCCCCTCTCTCGGTGTCCGTCCCCCTCTCTCGGTGTCCGTCCCCCTCTCTCGGTGTCTGTCCCCCCCCTCTCTCTCTGTCCCCCTCTCTCGGTGTCCGTCCCCCTCTCTCGGTGTCCGTCCCCCTCTCTCGGTGTCCGTCCCCCCCTCCCGGTGTCCGTCCCCCTCTCTCGGTGTCCGTCCCCCTCTCTCGGTGTCTCTCCCCCTCTCTCGGTGTCCGTCCCCCTCTCTCGGTGTCCGTCCCCCTCTCTCGGTGTCTGTCCCCCCCCTCTCTCTCTGTCCCCCTCTCTCGGTGTCCGTCCCCCTCTCTCGGTGTCCGTCCCCCTCTCTCGGTGTCCGTCCCCCCCTCCCGGTGTCCGTCCCCCTCTCTCGGTGTCCGTCCCCCTCTCTCGGTGTCCGTCCCCCTCTCTCGGTGTCTCTCCCCCTCTCTCGGTGTCAGTCCCCCTCTCTCGGTGTCCGTCCCCCTCTCTCGGTGTCCGTCCCCCTCTCTCGGTGCCCGTCCCCCTCTCTCGGTGTCCGTCCCCCTCTCTCGGTGTCCGTCCCCCTCTCTCGGTGTCCGTCCCCCTCTCTCGGTGTCCGTCCCTCTCTCTCGGTGTCGGTCCCCCTCTCTCGGTGTCTGTCCCCCTCTCTCGGTGTCCGTCCCTCTCTCTCGGTGTCCGTCCCCCCCTCTCGGTGTCCGTCCCCCTCTCTCGGTGTCCGTCCCCCTCTCTCGGTGTCCGTCCCCCTCTCTCGGTGTCCGTCCCCCTCTCTCGGTGTCCGTCCCCCTCTCTCGGTGTCCGTCCCCCTCTCTCGGTGCCCGTCCCCCTCTCTCGGTGTCCGTCCCCCTCTCTCGGTGTCCGTCCCCCTCTCTCGGTGTCCGTCCCCCTCTCTCGGTGTCGGTCCCTCTCTCTCGGTGTCGGTCCCCCTCTCTCGGTGTCCGTCCCCCTCTCTCGGTGTCCGTCCCTCTCTCTCGGTGTCCGTCCCCCCCTCTCGGTGTCCGTCCCCCTCTCTCGGTGTCCGTCCCCCTCTCTCGGTGTCTGTCCCCCTCTCTCGGTGTCCGTCCCCCTCTCTCGGTGTCCGTCCCCCTCTCTCGGTGCCCGTCCCCCTCTCTCGGTGTCCGTCCCCCTCTCTCGGTGTCCGTCCCCCTCTCTCGGTGTCCGTCCCCCTCTCTCGGTGTCCGTCCCCCTCTCTCGGTGTCCGTCCCCCTCTCTCGGTGTCCGTCCCCCTCTCTCGGTGTCCGTCCCCCTCTCTCTCTGTCCCCCTCTCTCGGTGTCCGTCCCCCTCTCTCGGTGTCTCTCCCCCTCTCTCGGTGTCCGTCCCCCTCTCTCGGTGTCCGTCCCCCTCTCCCGGTGTCTGTCCCCCTCTCTCGGTGTCCGTCCCCCTCTCTCGGTGTCCGTCCCCCTCTCTCGGTGTCTGTCCCCCTCTCTCGGTGTCCGTCCCTCTCTCTCGGTGTCCGTCCCCCCCTCTCGGTGTCCGTCCCCCTCTCTCGGTGTCCGTCCCCCTCTCTCGGTGTCCGTCCCCCTCTCTCGGTGTCAGTCCCCCTCTCTCGGTGTCCGTCCCCCTCTCTCGGTGTCCGTCCCCCTCTCTCGGTGCCCGTCCCCCTCTCTCGGTGTCCGTCCCCCTCTCTCGGTGTCCGTCCCCCTCTCTCGGTGTCCGTCCCCCTCTCTCGGTGACCGTCCCCCTCTCTCTCTGTCCCCCTCTCTCGGTGTCCGTCCCCCTCTCTCGGTGTCCGTCCCCCTCTCTCGGTGTCCGTCCCCCTCTCTCGGTGTCCGTCCCCCTCTCTCGGTGTCCGTCCCCCTCTCTCGGTGTCCGTCCCCCTCTCTCGGTGTCCGTCCCCCTCTCTCGGTGTCCGTCCCCCTCTCTCGGTGTCCGTCCCCCTCTCTCTCTGTCCCCCTCTCTCGGTGTCTGTCCCCCTCTCTCGGTGTCTGTCCCTCTCTCTCGGTGTCCGTCCCCCTCTCTCGGTGTCCGTCCCCCTCTCTCGGTGTCCGTCCCCCTCTCTCGGTGTCCGTCCCTCTCTCTCGGTGTCCGTCCCCCTCTCTCGGTGTCCGTCCCCCTCTCTCGGTGTCCGTCCCCCTCTCTCGGTGTCTGTCCCTCTCTCTCGGTGTCCGTCCCCCCCTCTCGGTGTCCGTCCCCCTCTCTCGGTGTCCGTCCCCCTCTCTCGGTGTCCGTCCCCCTCTCTCGGTGTCCGTCCCCCTCTCTCGGTGTCCGTCCCCCTCTCTCGGTGTCCGTCCCCCTCTCTCGGTGTCCGTCCCCCTCTCTCGGTGTCCGTCCCCCTCTCTCGGTGTCCGTCCCCCTCTCTCGGTGTCCGTCCCCCTCTCTCGGTGTCCGTCCCCCTCTCTCGGTGTCCGTCCCCCTCTCTCGGTGTGTGTCCCCCTCTCTCGGTGTCCGTCCCCCTCTCTCGGTGTGCGTCCCCCTCTCTCGGTGTCCGTCCCCCCCTCTCGGTGTCCGTCCCCCTCTCTCGGTGTCCGTCCCCCCCTCTCGGTGTCCGTCCCCCTCTCTCGGTGTCCGTCCCCCTCTCTCGGTGTCCGTCCCCCTCTCTCGGTGTCCGTCCCCCTCTCTCGGTGTCCGTCCCCCTCTCTCGGTGTCCGTCCCCCTCTCTCGGTGTCCGTCCCCCTCTCTCGGTGTCCGTCCCCCTCTCTCGGTGTCTGTCCCTCTCTCTCGGTGTCTGTCCCTCTCTCTCGGTGTCCGTCCCCCCCTCTCGGTGTCCGTCCCCCTCTCTCGGTGTCCGTCCCCCTCTCTCGGTGTCCGTCCCCCTCTCTCGGTGTGTGTCCCCCTCTCTCGGTGTCCGTCCCCCTCTCTCTCTGTCCCCCTCTCTCGGTGTCCGTCCCCCTCTCTCGGTGTCCGTCCCCCTCTCTCGGTGTCCGTCCCCCTCTCTCGGTGTCCGTCCCCCTCTCTCGGTGTCCGTCCCCCTCTCTCGGTGTCCGTCCCCCTCTCTCGGTGTCCGTCCCCCTCTCTCGGTGTCCGTCCCCCTCTCTCGGTGTCCGTCCCCCTCTCTCTCTGTCCCCCTCTCTCTCTCTGTCCCCCTCTCTCGGTGTCTGTCCCCCTCTCTCGGTGTCTGTCCCTCTCTCTCGGTGTCCGTCCCCCTCTCTCGGTGCCCGTCCCCCTCTCTCGGTGTCCGTCCCCCTCTCTCGGTGTCCGTCCCCCTCTCTCGGTGTCTGTCCCCCTCTCTCGGTGTCTGTCCCTCTCTCTCGGTGTCTGTCCCTCTCTCTCGGTGTCCGTCCCCCCCTCTCGGTGTCCGTCCCCCTCTCTCGGTGTCCGTCCCCCTCTCTCGGTGTCCGTCCCCCTCTCTCGGTGTGTGTCCCCCTCTCTCGGTGTCCGTCCCCCTCTCTCTCTGTCCCCCTCTCTCGGTGTCCGTCCCCCTCTCTCGGTGTCCGTCCCCCTCTCTCGGTGTCCGTCCCCCTCTCTCGGTGTCCGTCCCCCTCTCTCGGTGTCCGTCCCCCTCTCTCGGTGTCCGTCCCCCTCTCTCGGTGTCCGTCCCCCTCTCTCGGTGTCCGTCCCCCTCTCTCGGTGTCCGTCCCCCTCTCTCGGTGTCCGTCCCCCTCTCTCTCTGTCCCCCTCTCTCGGTGTCTGTCCCCCTCTCTCGGTGTCTGTCCCCCTCTCTCGGTGTCTGTCCCTCTCTCTCGGTGTCCGTCCCCCCCTCTCGGTGTCCGTCCCCCTCTCTCGGTGTCCGTCCCCCTCTCTCTCTGTCCCCCTCTCTCGGTGTCTGTCCCCCTCTCTCGGTGTCTGTCCCTCTCTCTCGGTGTCCGTCCCCCCCTCTCGGTGTCCGTCCCCCTCTCTCGGTGTCCGTCCCCCTCTCTCGGTGTCCGTCCCCCTCTCTCGGTGTCCGTCCCTCTCTCTCGGTGTCCGTCCCCCTCTCTCGGTGTCCGTCCCCCTCTCTCGGTGTCCGTCCCCCTCTCTCGGTGTCTGTCCCTCTCTCTCGGTGTCCGTCCCCCCCTCTCGGTGTCCGTCCCCCTCTCTCGGTGTCCGTCCCCCTCTCTCGGTGTCCGTCCCCCTCTCTCGGTGTCCGTCCCCCTCTCTCGGTGTCCGTCCCCCTCTCTCGGTGTCCGTCCCCCTCTCTCGGTGTCCGTCCCCCTCTCTCGGTGTCCGTCCCCCTCTCTCGGTGTCCGTCCCCCTCTCTCGGTGTCCGTCCCCCTCTCTCGGTGTGTGTCCCCCTCTCTCGGTGTCCGTCCCCCTCTCTCGGTGTCCGTCCCCCCCTCTCGGTGTCCGTCCCCCTCTCTCGGTGTCCGTCCCCCTCTCTCGGTGTCCGTCCCCCTCTCTCGGTGTCCGTCCCTCTCTCTCGGTGTCTGTCCCTCTCTCTCGGTGTCCGTCCCCCCCTCTCGGTGTCCGTCCCCCTCTCTCGGTGTCCGTCCCCCTCTCTCGGTGTCCGTCCCCCTCTCTCGGTGTGTGTCCCCCTCTCTCGGTGTCCGTCCCCCTCTCTCTCTGTCCCCCTCTCTCGGTGTCCGTCCCCCTCTCTCGGTGTCCGTCCCCCTCTCTCGGTGTCCGTCCCCCTCTCTCGGTGTCCGTCCCCCTCTCTCGGTGTCCCCCTCTCTCGGTGTCTGTCCCCCTCTCTCGGTGTCTGTCCCTCTCTCTCGGTGTCCGTCCCCTCTCTCGGTGTCCGTCCCCCTCTCTCGGTGTCCGTCCCCCTCTCCCGGTGTCCGTCCCCCTCTCTCGGTGTCCGTCCCCCTCTCTCGGTGTCCGTCCCCCTCTCTCGGTGTCCGTCCCCCTCTCTCGGTGTCCGTCCCCCTCTCTCGGTGTCCGTCCCCCTCTCTCGGTGTCCGTCCCCCTCTCTCGGTGTCCGTCCCCCTCTCTCGGTGTCCGTCCCCCTCTCTCGGTGTCTGTCCCCCTCTCTCGGTGTCCGTCCCCCTCTCTCGGTGTCCGTCCCCCTCTCTCGGTGTCCGTCCCCCTCTCTCGGTGTCTGTCCCCCTCTCTCCCTCTCTGTGTGTGTCTCTGTGTCACCCTCTGTGTCTCTCACCCCCATGGTGTTTCTCGCTCTGTTCGGAAGCGGGAAGCGGAGACTTCCGGTCCGGCCGCGATCATCCTCCGCCACATCCGGCGGCCTCGCCGGAAGGAGACTCCGGCGCACCGGAACCGGAAGTCGAACTCGGGATCCGAAACCGGAAACGCCGTCGAAGGCTCGGAGCCAGCCGGAGATCCGCGGGAGACGCAGGTAAACACCGGAGCCCCGTTACCCCCGGCAACCAGCCCATAAACCCGGGCAACCCCCCCGTTACCCCCGGCAACCAGCCCATAAACCCGGGCAACCCCCCCCCCGTTACCCCCGGCAACCAGCCCATAAACCTGGGCAACCCCCCCCCGTTACCCCCAGTAACCACCCCATAAACCCCCAGCAACCACCCCATAAACCCCCAGCAACCACCCCATAAACCCGCGGCAACCACCCCATAAACCCCCAGCAACCACCCCATAAACCCCCAGCAACCACCCCATAAACCCCGGCAACCACCCCTTAGACCCCCGGCAACCACCCCATAAACCCCGGCAACCACCCCTTAGACCCCCGGCAACCACCCCATAAACCCCGGCAACCACCCCTTAGACCCCCGGCAACCACCCCATAAACCCCCGGCAACCACCCCTTAGACCCCCGGCAACCACCCCATAAACCCCGGCAACCACCCCATAAACCCCCGGCAACCACCCCATAAACCCCCGGCAACCACCCCATAAACCCGCGGCAACCACCCCATAAACCCCCGGCAACCACCCCACAAACCCCCGGCAACCACCCCATAAACCCCCGGCAACCACCCCACAAACCCCCGGCAACCACCCCATAAACCCCCGGCAACCATCCCATAAACCCCCGGCAACCACCCCATAAACCCCCAGCAACCACCCCATAGACCCCCGGCAACCATCCCATAAACCCCCAGCAACCAGCCCATAAAACCCGGTAACCACCCCATAAACCCCCGGCAACCACCCCATAAACCCCCGGCAACCACCCCATAAACCCCCAGCAACCACCCCATAAACCCCCGGCAACCACCCCATAGACCCCCGGCAACCACCCCATAAACTCCCGGCAACCACCCCATAGACCCCGGCAACCATCCCATAAACCCCGTCAACCACCCCATAAAACCCGGTAACCACCCCATAAACCCCCAGCAACCACCCCATAAACCCCCGGCAACCACCCCATAAACCCCCAGCAACCATCCCATAAACCCCGTCAACCACCCCATAAACCCCCGGCAACCACCCCATAAACCCCCAGCAACCATCCCATAAACCCCGTCAACCACCCCATAAACCCCCGGCAACCACCCCATAAACCCCCAGCAACCATCCCATAAACCCCGTCAACCACCCCATAAAACCCGGTAACCATCCCATTAAACCCCCAGTAAACCCGCTCCATACCGGGGACACGGTAGCACAGTGGTTAGCACGGTTGCTTCCAGCATCACGGTCCCAGGTTTGATTCCCCGCTGGGTCACTGTCTGTGCGGAGTCTGCACGTTCTCCCCGTGTGTGCGTGGGTTTCCTCCGGGTGCTCCGGTTTCCTCCCACGGTCCAAAGATGTGCAGGTTAGGTGGATTGGCCGTGATCAATTGCCCTCAGTGTCCAAAATTGCCCTTAGTGTCCAAAAAAGGTTGGGTGGGGTTACGGGGATAGGGTGGAGGTGTGGGCTTGGGTCGGGTGCTTTTTCCAAGGGCCGGTGCAGACTCGATGGGCCGAATGGCCACCTTCTGCACTGTAAATTCTATGATACCCCCATAAACCCCGATAACCCCACTCCACACCCTCATAAACTCGGTAACCCCGCTCTGCTCCACCGTCAACCCTGCGAGTCCCACGTTCTCCCCGCCCTCTGGGTAAAGACTTTTGTCCTGAATTCCCCGCTGGATTTATTAGTCACTCTCTTATGTTGATGGCGTCTGGTTTTCATCTGTCGCGTAAATGGACTCTGTGCCTCTCTGTTCCATAACAACATTTCCTAATTTTAAAGATCTTTCCGGACACTGCATTTCAGGCAAGGGGCAGGAGGTTTAGAGCAAATGTGAGGACAAACCCATTCACCCGAAGGTTAATAGGTGGTAATCTGGAACCTGCTGCGTGACAGTCTGGTCGAGGCAGGAACCCTCACAACACTGTAGAAGCTTTCAGATTGAGCACACTGCAGGGCCAAGGGCCTGGACGTGTAGATTAGAGGAGATTTCTGTTTGTGGATGCAGCTTGATGGGCAGAAGAGGCTCGTCTGTACTTTATGATTCCAGGATTCTAATTCTAATCCTGACAGAGAAAGCCTTCCAGAAATACCGGTCAATTTAATCTCCCGTATTGGTCCCGTCCACCCTCTCTGCTACCTCTTCAAGGGATTCCGTGAGGATGGTCGCCGAAGGCTGTCGCCTTTGCAATTCAGTTTGACTACGCGCGATTCTGTTTCTGCCTCTTCACTTTCTCCTTGAGCACGGATTCCACCGTCTTCTCTGCCGCCGATGATTCAGTTCCGACCAGAGTCCTGATCCGGTGTCGGAAGGGACGGTGGTCTGTTTCCAGGTCGGGGTGGTACGTGACTGGCAAAGAAGTTGCCGGCAGTGTTGTTTCCTGTGCACCTGCGGCCCCCGTCCTTCTGGGATCTCGGTGGCGGAGCTTTTGAAGGTGCTGAACTGTATCTTGTATATAATACACACAGCTGGGGGTGGTGGAGGGAGTGAATAACAAAGAACAATACAGCACAGGAACAGGCCCTTCGGCCCTCCAAGCCTGTACCGGTCATGATACCAACCTTGGCCAAAACCCTCGGCACTTCCTTGTGCCGTAACATAGAATCATAGAATTTACAGTGCAGAAGGCGGCCATTCGGCCCATCGAGTCTGCACCGGCCCTTGGAAAGAGCACCCGACCCAAGCCCACACCTCCACCCTATCCCCGTAACCCCACCCAACCTTTTTGGACACGAAGGGCAATTTATCATGGCCAATCCACCTCACCTGCACCTCTTTGGACTGTGGGAGGAAACCGGAGCACCCGGAGGAAACCCACGCAGACACGGGGAGGACGTGCAGACTCCGCACAGACAGTGACCCACGCCGGGAATCGAACCTGGGACCCTGGAGCTGTGAAGCAACTGTGCTACCTTCTATACCCGTCCTATCCATGTGTTTGTCAAGATGCCTTTTGAACGCCGTTAATGTATCTGCTTCCACAGCCTCCCCTGGCCACGCGTTCCAGGCACCCACCACCCTCTGCGTAAAAAACCTGCCTCACACATCTCCTCTAAACTTTGCCCCACGCACCTTAAACCTCTGCCCCCTGGTGACTGACCCCTCCACCCTGGGAAAGAGTGCCTGCCCATCCACTCTATCCACGCCCCTCATAATCTTGTCGACCTCTATCAGGTCGCCCCTCGACCTCCGCCGTGCTAATGAAAACAGACCGAGTCTATTCAGCCTCTCCGCACGGCTACCACCCTCCAGACCAGGCAACATCCTGGTAAACCTCCTCTGCACCCTCTCCAAGACCTCCACATCCTTCTGGTAGTGTGGCGACCAGAATTGTGCGCAATATTCCAAGTGCGGCCTTGCCAAGGTTCTGTACAACTGCAGCATGACTTGCCAGTTTTTATACTCGATGCCCCGTCCAATCAAGGCAAGCATTCCGTCTGCTTTCTTGTAAAAGCTGCTGGATCTGTGCCTTGTAGATGGTGGACAGGCTTTGGGGGGGGGGGGTCAGGAGGTGAGTTACTCTCCGCAGGATTCCCAGCCTCTGACCTGCCCTGGTAGCCACAGTATTCATGTGGCTGGGTCCAGTTCAGTTTCTGATCAATGGTAACCCCAGGGTGTTGATTGTGGGGATTCAGCGATGGTGATGCCATCGAATGTCAAGGGGCGATGGTTAGATCCTCTATTGTGGGAGATGGTCACTGCCGGGCACTTGTGTGGTGTGAATGTAACTTGCCCCTTGTCAGCCCCGAGCCTGGATATTGTCCGGGTCTTGCTGCATTTGGACAGGGACTGATTCAGTATCTGCGGAGTCGTGAATGGTGCTGAACATTGTGTAGTCATCCGCAAACATCCCCACTTCTGACCTTATGATGGAAGGAAGGTCATTGATGAAGCAGCTGAAGATGGTTGGGCCGAGGACACTACCCTGAGGAACTCCTGCAGTGATGCCTTGGAGCTGAGATGATTGACTTCCAACCACCACAACCATCTTCCTTTGTGCCGGGAACGACTCCAACCAACGGAGAGTTCCCCCCCCCCCCCCGATTCCCACTGACTCCAGTTTAGCTCGGGCTCCTTGATGACATACTCGGTCAAACGCTGCCTCGATGTCGAGGGCAGTCACTCTCGCCCTCTGGTAACCAACGCTCCAGCCATAGGAACACTTCTTCCTTATTTACTTGATCAAAAATCTTCACAAATTTTGAACCTCCTTTAAAACTCTGCTATATTTATAACAAACTCAGCTTTTCCAGGTTCACTGTTATGTGTTAGTGTTGATGTTGTTCAAATACTGAGTAAAATTCTGTTTTCTAATAGTGAAAATAGCAGAATATACAGGGGAAGGGAGAGGCAGTATAAGCTCCGGGTGGGGTGCTCTTTCAGAGGGTCAGTGCGGATTCAATGGGCCAAATGGCCTCCTCGTGCACTGCAGGGATTCTATGTCATCAGATCTGTTCCTTGGGAATCTGGGAAGTGTCAGGTTTGAAACAATCTCCTTGATTTGATTTATTGGGCGGTACGGTAGCATAGTGGTTAGCACAGTTGCTTCACAGCTCCAGGGTCCCAGGTCCGATTCCCGGCTGGGTCACTGTCTGTGCGGAGTCTGCACATCCTCCCCGTGTCTGCGTGGGCTTCCTCCGGGTGCTCCGGTTTCCTCCCACAGTCTAAACATGGGCAGGTTAGGTGGATTGGCCACGATAAATTGCCCTTAGTGTCCAATTAGGTTAAGTGGGGATTACGGGGATAGGGGAGATACTTGGGCTTGAGTAGAGTGCTCTGTCCAAGGGCCGGTGCAGACTCGATGGGTCGAATGGCCTCCTTCTGCACTGTAAATTCTATGATCTATTGTCACATGTACAGAAGTGCAGTGAAAAGTATTTTTCTGCGGCCGAGGGAACGTACACAGTGCGTACATCGTAGACAAAAGAATAATCGACAGAGACCATTGGCAAATGGTACATCGACAAACAGTGATTGGTTACAGTGCGGAACAAGGGGCCAAACAAGAGCAGCATAGGGCGTCGTGAACAGTGTTCTTACAGGGAACAGATCAGTCCGAGGGGGAGTCGTTGAGGAGTCTTGTAGCTGTGGGGAAGAAGCTATTCCTATGTCTGGATGTGAGAGTCTTCAGACTTCTGTATTTTCTGCCTGCTGGAAGGGTCTGGAAGAAGGCAATGCCTGGGTGGGAGGGGTCTCTGATACTGCTGTCTGCCTTCCTGAGGCAGCGGGAGGTGTATACAGAATCACTGGGGGGGTGGCGAGCTTGTGTGATGCGTTGGGCTGAGCTCACCACACTCTGCAGTTTCTTGCGATCTTGGGCCGAGCAGTTGCCGTACCAGGCTGTGATGCAGCCGGATAGGATGCTCTCTATCGCACATCTGGAGACGTTTGTGAGAGTCGATGCAGACATGTCGAATTTCTTTACCTTCCGTAGGAAGTAGAGACGTTGTTGGGCTTTCTTGACTGTTGCATCAACGTGAGTGGCCCAGGACAGACTGTTGGTGATGGTGACAGTCCAGAAAGATTGCTCCATGAAAAAACATTGGGCAGACACAAATACACAACGTAAATATATAGACACGGGCATCGGGTGAAGCATACAGAGGGTAGTACTACTCAGTAGAGAAGATGTGTGAAGAGATCAGTTCAGTCCATAAGAGGGTCATTTAGGAGTCTGGTGACAGCGGGGAAGAAGCTGTTTTTGAGTCTGTTCGTGCGTGTTCTCAGACTTCTGTATCTCCTGCCCGATGGAAGAAGTTGGAAGAGTGAGTAAGCCGGGTGGGAGGGATCTTTGATTATGCTGCCCACTTTCCCCAGGCAGCGGGAGGTGTAGATGGAGTCAATGGATGGGAGGCAGGTTCGTGTGATGGACTGGGCGGTGTTCACGACTCTCTGAAGTTTCTTGCGGTCCTGGGCCGAGCAGTTGCCATACCAGGCTGTGATGCAGCCCGATAGGATGCTTTCTATGGTGCATCTGTAAAAGTTGGTAAGAGTCAATGTGGACATGCCGAATTTCCTTAGTTTCCTGAGGAAGTATAGGCGCTGTTGTGCTTTCTTGGTGGTAGCGTCGACGTGGGTGGACCAGGACAGATTTCTGGAGATGTGCACCCCTAGGAATTTGAAACTGCTAACCATCTCCACCTCGGCTCCGTTGATGCTGACAGGGGTGTGTACAGTACTTTGCTTCCTGAAGTCAATGACCAGCTCTTTAGTTTTGCTGGCATTGAGGGAGAGATTGTTGTCGCTGCACCACTCCACTAGGTTCTCTGTCTCCCTCCTGTATTCGGACTCATCGTTATTCGAGATCCGGCCCACTATGGTCGTATCGTCAGCAAACTTGTAGATGGAGTTGGAACCAAGTTTTGCCACGCAGTCGTGTGTGTACAGGCAGTAGAGTAGGGGGCTAAGTACACAGCCTTGCTGGGCCCCGGTATTGAGGGACTATCGTGGAGGAGGTGTTGTTGTTTATTCTTGCTGAATTCTCCAGTCGGTGAAAAACGATTTGAATGACTGTTGCTGCGAGCAGGGCTGGAACATGCACGGGGAAAGCCCATTGAATTTCGAGTCCAATGCTTGAACTATTCGGCCACCACAGCTGCGTTTAGCCTCACATCAAATCCTGACCTGGTTATTCAGGGTAGATATTCGTAAAGGGAAGGTGGCACAGTGGTTAGCACTGCTGCCTCACGGCGCCGAGGTCCAGGTTCCATCCCGGCCCTGGGTCACTGTCCGTGTGGAGTTTGCACATTCTCCCCGTGTCTGCGTGTGTCTCACTCCCACAACCCAAAGATGTGCGGGGCAGGTTTATTGGCCGCGCTACATTGCCCCTTAATTGGAAAAAATGAATTGGGTACTCTAAATTTATATTATTAAAAAAAATAATTCTCACATCAAATTCTGACCTGGTTATTCAGGGTATATATTCGTGAAAGGAGGGTGGTGCAGTGGTTAACACTACTTGCCTCACGGCGGGGCAGCACGGTGGTGCAGTGGTTAGCACTGCTGCCTCACGGGGGCAGCACGGGGGCGCAGTGGTTAGCACTGCTGCCTCACGACGGGGCAGCACGGTGGTGCAGTGGTTAGCACTACTGCCTCACGGGGGGCAGCACGGTGGCTCAGTGGTTAGCACTACTGCCTCACGGCGGGGAAGCACGGTGGTGCAGTGGTTAGCACTACTGCCTCACGGGGGGCAGCACGGTGGCTCAGTGGTTAGCACTACTGCCTCACGGTGGGGCAGCACGGTGGCTCAGTGGTTAGCACTGCTGCCTCACGGCGGGGCAGCCACGGGGGCGCAGTGGTTAGCACTACTGCCTCACGGGGACAGCACGGTGACGCAGTGGTTAACACTACTGCCTCACGGCGGGGCAGC